>NC_064858.1:104318729-104598729 GCF_024139225.1 Suncus etruscus
ATTACTAACTTCATTTTAAGTATGACACATCTAGTGGAATGCAATAATATATCAGCAGTACAGTATGTGTCAGTGACTAAGGAATGAGTGGCTATTTTAAGTATTATTATTATTATTATTATTATTATTATTTTATTTGGTTTTTGGGTCACACCCGGCAGTGCTCGGGGTTATTCCTGGCTCTACGCTCAGAAATCGCCCCTGGCAGGCACAGGGGACCATAAGGATGCCAGGATTCCAACGATCGATCTTCTGCATGAAAGGCAAACGCCTTACCTCCATGTTATCTGTCCGGCCCCTAATTTAAGTATTATTATGCAGAGAAAAAAAAAAAAGATGCTTGGATTTTCAACAGCAATTCTTGAATACAAATGAGTTTGGGCATGACAGATTCAAGTGCTGAATCACTTGAATGATCACCTGAGTGAAATGACCAATGATCAGATCATGCGGTCTAACATGTACGAAGCCCCAGGTCTGATTCCTAGTACTATGTTTCCCCCTCAGCACTCCCACCAGCAGCATTTAGGCCCTTGTGTTGCCGAAGCATTGAAGCATTGCGGATCTTAGTAGACCTATTATCAGCCATGCGTTGAACTCATTGAACTGTCAGATCCACAAAGTGGAGCTGAGTAAGAGATTTTGTGATTAGTTTGGAAAATAACAATGACAACAGCAACAAAACAGGAAATTATGAAGCACTCCTACTTCTAAATGTAAACTTTCAATTTCCACATACAATTTCTCTCACTCTCTCTCACACTTTCTGTCTCTGTCTCTGTCTCTCTGTCTCTCTCTGTCTCATTCTCTCTCTCAAGCAAATTACTTTTGGAGAGTAGAATTACAGAAAAAAGGGACCTTAAATCATCCAATTCCTTAAATCATATCTACCAAAAACTGTTCCCAAAAGACCCATACTATTGACAAATATTACATAAAAAGGTGTATAAAAAGGTATTTAAAATTAAATTAAAATTGTCGGGCCGGGAAGGTGGCGCTAGAGGTAAGGTGTCTGCCTTACAAGCGCTAGCCAAGGAACGGACCGCGGTTCGATCCCCCGGCGTCCCATATGGTCCCCCCAAGCCAGGGGCGATTTCTGAGCACATAGCCAGGAGTAACCCCTGAGCGTCAAACGGGTGTGGCCCAAAAACAAAAACAAAAACAAAAAAAAATTGTATTAAAAATTTGAATGGTTTCTTTGGATATGAGGAAGGTTTGTTGTGACACATAATTAGTATATGACTCATACATAATATATAATATGTATATATATTTTTATATATATGTCTTACTCAAATATCGCTATTGGGCAATGAAACTTTCTTAGCACTAAACAGAGGAGAGATTTCATTCCTATGCAAAACAAATGGGAGGTAAGAAAGTTATCTTTTAAAATTTATATTGGCATTTATTTTTTTAGAAAACACAGAAATTTTATTTATCTTCAATTTCTCTTCTAAATGCATACAGTATTTCTTTCTTTGTATCTCTCTGTGTGAGAGAGATAAAGAAGAAAGAGAAAGTGCTCTTTATTCTCTGAGTAATGTTTTTCTAATGGTTAGGGAGTAGAATGCTACCATTTATGGCTGACAGGTTCCTCAGATAGCAGAAGTATATGTGAAGAATTCAGCCACCCAGAAATTACAAAATGATTACACCTCCATTTTGTCATACAAAAGAGCAGAAAAAATAAGACCATTACATGAGCTTTATCTTCTCCACATGAATATCAAAATGTGAGTCATAATGCAGGGAAGATCTCTGAGTGAGCTAGAAGAGCCTCCAGACTGATCCTAATATTGACCTAAAGATGAGTTTATGCCCAAGCTATTTATAATAGTTCTAGCAAGAGACAGCTTGTGCAAAACTTCAGTAAAGCAGGTAGAAAATAGAAACAGAATGAGCAAAACGTAAGAAAACACTGTGAGATCATTAGTGCAGCAATCCTCTGTGATAAAACAATGAATTCTTCAGATTACAGAATCATTCTATTGATTAAAAATAGTTACATAGACAAAATCTATTGATTGGCCTCACCAGGCTGTCATTAGAGTTTAAAACTAAGCACATGGTTCAGTGCTTAGAGATTACTCCTAAGATTGCTTAGAGTACCAAATCAAAATTAGCAACATGCAAAACATAGCTTTAACATATGTACGGTCTCTCTGGCACAACCTAGAAAGTTCTTCAGGCAGAATATCATTATTTCAAACTTTATAGATGTACTACCTTTAACAAAGTCAAGAAAATGATCTAATACATTGAACAATATAGATGTGAAGCTTATTATATATACTAAAATAATATTTTAAATACAAATAAATCATAAGGTACATTATAGCACTAAAAAGCTTACTGTGAACTCTTACAAATATACTACAATATATATTTGATCATTTGAAAACTTTGTTTTAGTAGACTCAAATTTTTTTTTGCTCCAACCTATTATGGAGTATAAACATTACACAAACCATAAATCTTCATTTTGCCCACATAGAAAGCTAGATACTTGCAACATTAAGCAATCTATCCAGTTCAAAAATTAACTCCCTCATGTTTACTGGACTTCTCTTTTTCAAACAAAAATCTGGAGCACATTTTATTGAGTTTGAATTAAAACAAAAAATGACTATATTTTGAATGTAGCTATACTTTTAATGTTAACCCTATGCCTACCTAATTCTCTCTTCCCACTCATTTTTATTGAGGTACTGTAATTTAAAATTCTGTTAGTGATAGTCCCATTTTTATATTTCCAATACCACATGCACCACAAGATTGCCCTCTTCCCACCACCAATATCCCAATATCCCCATTTACAGCACGTTGATAGGCTCACTTATAGAAACAATATCTCCATTTGTGTTGCCTTGTTGTGATTAATACACAAAGGGTAATAAAGTTAGCGAATTACTAGTGATTCAGAAAATAAAGTTCTCAAACATTAAAGTTTACAGAAGACTTGTTATTTTCATTGTTGGGCACCATCATTAGGATTTCTGATTTGTGGGGTATAATACAAGATGAAGTTGAGCGTTAAAAAAAAATTCCTAATGATGCTACCACTGGGATTACATAAGTACCTGGGGGCAGAGGGGACATCAAGAACTGATAAAAATCTATAATAAACACCTGCAAGGTAAAAGCCTCACATTTTACCAGGTCCATGACAGGACACCTCAAACCGTACTTGAATTTACTTGGTCTGTGTTTTGTTTCTTCTGAAGTTACTTCTCTTTTGCAGTTACTTCTCTTTCTAGACTTCTCCAGAATAAGCTCTGGAACCAGTTAGAATCTTAGCAGGATGTTCCCAGCCTCATCTGTTCGCCTACTTCAGAAGTATACTAATATGACATTAAGAATGATAATGCAGGGGCTGGAGAGATAGCATGGAGGTGGGGCATTTGCCTTGCATGCAGAAGGAAGGTGGTTCAAATCCTGGCATTCCATATGGTTCTCCGCACTTGCCAGGAGTGATTTCCGAGTGTGGAGCCAGGAGTAACCCCTGAAACTGCCGAGTGTGACCTGAAAAGCAAAAAAAAAAAAAAAAAAAAAAAAAAAAGAATGATAATGCAGGGGCCAGAGCTGTGACACAAGTGGTAAGACGTCTGCCTTGCCCACTCTAGCCTAGAACTGAACGCTGTTCAATCCCCCAGTGTTCCATATGGTACCCCAAGCTGGGAGTGATTTCTGAGAGCATAGTCAGGAGTAACCCCTGGCATCACCAGGTGTGGCCCCAAAACCAAAGTTCAAACAAGCAAAGAAAAAAAGAACAAAAGAATAATAATGCTTAACAAAGCACTTTAAGTTGCCACTATCAAAATCCATAAACTAACAGTTTTTCTGGCCCCCTACCATATTGTTTTCAGTGAGCATAACAGGGACAGGATTTTTGCATGAGTATTTGTAAGAAATCTTCCTGGCTCCATAGGGTTTCAAAGTTATAAAAGCTATACCTGAGAATTGTTGTGGTCGGTAAAGATAAACTATGGAAAACTCTTTGACCTAGAAATATTAGGTTTTGCAAATGTACTAATAACATGGATAATTAGCAGGCAGATACATATAACTAATAACTCATTCTCTTTAAAATAACTACATTTATTTTATCTTCACAGCATTTTGGCAGAAAATCTGGTGCTAATAGCTTACTTAAATAATGAAAATGTAGTCACCTTCCAAAAAAAAAAAAAAACTTCAGTTTTCTAAGGTTAGAGATCATTTATCACAATCTTGGTATGAGTTTCATTTTCTCCTGCATCCTAAAATTTAGTTTTCTTGTTCCTCTTCATCTTCACAGAATGGGCACATAGGAAATTTTATAGAGTCTAAAATATCCACTTTTCTTTATTCGAGGTCAGTGCTTTGAGCTTGAAAGTGACATAATTTATATTTTCAATGGGCCCATATTTCCTTATTCAATTATTGTCTGCTTTTAAGGTAAACCTCAATGCCACTCTGTAGAGAGAACTATCCAAAATACCCATCTGAAATGGACCGATTGGCCTAATAGTTTTTCGGGAAGTTGGCTATGAAGAAAAAATAACTGACCTTGTCTTTCAGCTGTTGCAAAGACATAATGAATGATCAGCCACTGTGGTTGTTCCTTCCTCTCATTCCAAATCCATCATTTCCAAGAAAATAAATTAATTAAAATGCAGAAGGAGGTGCTCTGAAAAAAGTTCATGATGTTTGGTTATAGGTTATTTAAATGTCCATCTCAAGTATTTTTAGCTCATGATAGAATGAAAAATTAATAAATGCATGGCTAGAGGTACATAAGGTGAATAACTAAGTCCATGAAAGTTTCTGATAAAATACCTCCATGCTAAAATAGAGTTGAACTGTTGAGATTAAAGGGCTTTTGACTTTAGAGTCACTCGACATACTTAGCAAATGCTCAGTTATAGAATTTGAATGAAGTGATGACCTCTCCACAGGTGTGCTCAAGCAAGAACATGGCGGCCGAAAGGATCACCATTCAATAAAAGTATTTTGGAAAAACCTTTTTGCCACTTTTGAGGACTAAAAAGAGCACCTGGCCTCTGACTGCAGAGTTAGATATTTTTTTTCATCATTATGAAAAGCTTTTTAAGATTAAAGAAAATCATCTAAGATTTTTATCTGTAAGAAGGTAGAGGAGGAAGTAGGACAGAAAGAGGTATAGCAAATGAGCAAAAATAGCAACACTGAATAAAACCAGATGAAGCCCGAAGCACGAACATATTATTTATTCATTTGACAGTCTCTGGAATCAAACAAGAATTACATGTTCTGAATACATCAAATGGTAGAATGTCGCAGGGATAGCAAAAAATAAAAATAAAAAGTGAAGCAGAGGCAGTGACCTCACTAAATCCTAAAGTGGAACTTAAAGTATGTAGTCATTCTTGCTCTTTTGAACACAATTAATTGCTTTTATTAAAGTTCTTTAAATCCTGCTCAGCGTCAATATCTTCTTGTAAAGCATATCACGTGCTGCAACCAAATGATGCTAATTTGATCAAAATTAGTAAAAAAGTGAGACTTTTTCTTGGATTATATATTTAGGCCTTCTTACTGATTAATGTACACATAATAAAATTAGCCCCTTTCATATTTAGTCATGGAAATTATTTGGCAAGGGGATAAGGAAGACACTGCAGCAGGAATGGGTACTGTTGGATCCAAAACTTTTCCAAATGATGAAGTGCACTGAATCCTAAGGACAGAGCAACAATATACCAAATATTTCTGAAGATAAAACATGGAATGCTAGTCAGAGTCACTTGAATCAAATTATTGAACAGGACTCACATTTGTCCCAGACATTTGATCAGCTACTGAACTCTGTTAGAAAAGTGATGAAGAGTGAGTATGGGAGATTACAGCAGCTATACATATAAATATTACATTTATTATAATATATAGAGTGGTCATATGTATATAGTCTATAGGATTCTGGGGAAAATGTCATTTGTAATTGACTGAATTCACTTCCACTCTAAGTAAGCAGTCTCACTTCCTTAGCTCCAGAGATAGTCAAGTCAAGTCAAGTTAATGTATGTTAATCTCTGAAAACAGTTCACGAACAGGTTCAAGAACAAAAATATATCAACTATTTAACCTCTTTAGTCTAGTAAGCCTTGGGGAAATTCTGGGATAATAGGAAGTGTTCTTCTTCCCTTTGTATAAGACCTCAAATTTATAGTCTTGAAGGGTATAACACGGCATACTTATTTAGAATGATGTCATCATTGAAAAAACTGAAAGGACTGATAGAAACTGGTGATGTCTTTGGATCTTAGTATCCATTAAACCTAGACCTAGTAGAGATTATTCATGTGAAATTAAAACTTATTTGATCCCTCTTTTATATATATGATTTTTAATAATTTATATTGTGACCAGAGTGAATTACAAATCTTTCACAGTAATATTTTAGGTACATAGTGACATTGAATCTGGGGCATTCCCACAACCAGTGTTGTCCTTCCTTCACCCCTTTCCCAGCATGTATTCCATATCCTCTTCCTTTGCCCCCCAAGCTGCTAGTATAAGTGGTCCCCTCTGTGTCTAGCTTGTTGTAGATTGGGTATCATTGATCCATCTTTTGAGATCACTGGGGTCAGCTTCAACAAAAAGTGTTTTGATTACAAAAGTTCCCATTTGTAGAAATCACCACACGTGTTCAGTATTCAAGGTTTCTGCTGAAGATTCTGAGACCCAGAAGTGCTGGAATAGAGAATAGTTGATGCCAATGATTGAACTCATGGGGTCTTTCAGCCAGAAATCTACCCAAGTACTTGAATATCTCCTTAGTGTTACACATATATTAAAAACAAAGGAAAAAAACAAAAATCATAACCAGGAACAAGTGTCATAATACAGCAGCAGGGTGTTAGCCTTACCTTCTGCTGATCAGGGTTAGATCTCTGGCACCTGATAGGTCCCTCAAGCCCTCCAGGAGTGATACCTAAACATAGAGGTAGGAGTGAGTCCTGAGAACTAATGGGTGTGTCCTCAAAACAAACAAAAAAAATCACATTAAGAATAATAAGAGAGTATGTTATTTTAAAATTTTCCCATGACTCTAAAAATTACAAAAGAATTGCTACTTGCTAAACACAATTTAAAACTCCACACAGATATCAATAGCAAGTCATTTAATGTATTCAACCATACTGTCATAAGCCCATCTATATATACACACATATACAAGAACATGTAAATTATGGCTCAAATAATTGTACCAAGGTCTTATATCTGCAACCCTAAACAAAGTAAACATTAGGTTTGGAAGAAAGAGTAAACTATCCTTAATTTAAGGCTTTGGAGCAAGGACAGTTTTTCTGATCTACTATTGTTTTTTAGCCTAGTTTCAGTACTTGTATGAATTTCTATTGCTTTATTATACGGGTAATTGTTTGATTATACAAGTAATTCATACTACTATTTGATATTACTATAGAATATTAATAATGGGATATAAGTAAACTATATTACCAATACCTCAGAGATATGGAGACCTTCCAGATATCTCTCTGTACATAGCACTATATAGATAATTATATAAATGGGATCTCGTAAGCAATTTCTAGGATATTCAGGTTTCTTTTCCATTAATACTCAGTAATGCTGTGTGGGTTCAATACTTGGGTTTTGTGATATTGGGGTCGACCAGGGACACACTCAGTACTGCTCTAGGCTCATCAAGGAAGTCTACACAGGCAGTGCTAGAGTGCCACATAATGTTAAGGACCCAACCAAATATAGCATTCATACAAAACATGCACTCCAATACTTTGAATTATAACTCCTTCTCTAAATAAATATTTTTAAATAAAAAATTATAGAGACATTATACAAATAAGAGCCTACTAATATATATAAAAATGTATTAAACCCCCAAGACAGAAAGGATCACATTTTCAAATAAATTCATGCCTTAAATGGACCAATTATCACTGCCTAAAAATTAGGCCAATATTTGAAGACACTATAAGCATTTACTATATTAAGCCATAAAACAAAAGATTATGAAAGAACTTGCCACCCCAAGGCTTAAAAATAATTCATAAAGAAGTTACATTTTTAATGAGAATTATCTCATTTGATAAAGGAGAGATATGGCCACGCTTTGGATAATTCAAAGGAAATTATTTTAATAGAGCTTTAATGCAACTTTTTGTTGAAATTATGATGTTGATGATAATGATGATGAAATAACTATGAGAGAAATCAGGAATAAATACTTCTTGACATCATTAAAAGAAAATCATTCTCTCTTTCTAACACTTTAATATTTTGCTCTCTTTGTTTTTATTGTTATTTTTGAATCAGAAGCAGAGAGACTCAAGGGCTACTCCTGACTTGGAGGTTGTTTAGTTCTATTATATCTCCTTTTATGAGAACACATCAAAAATGTCTGAAGACTATAAAATATGTAGGCAAGTAGTAAATATTAGTATTAGTATATTTTCTGGTTTATTAAATAAATTTTATCAAAGCATTTAATAATAAAAATAATTATTTTACAATAAAGCTATGTACCAGTTGTATGCAGCAGGCAATGAAAAGGGGTCCTTAATAATAAGTTTTAGGGAAATCATAAAATTAAGAGGACATCAACTAAAGTCAGAACCCAGAAGACGTAGACCTCGTGAGATTCCATCTTACTAAGGGCTAAAAATAAATTCTCTTGGTCATTTTTAAAACTGTTTTTTACTGCTTACAGACCCACTTCTCCATATTGTAAAGAATATTTAACTGGCTGGAACAAGATTTTCAAGCAGTGGCTAAGCCCTTTCCAGTACTTGCAATGGAGAATGTAACATTATGATGAGTCCAAGGCCAAACTACTCAACCTAGATCAAACTGGCAAGAGACTGTCAGGGGTATAAATCATGTATGACATGCTGACAGGTGAGGGAGAATATGTAAGAACCAAAAAGCAAGCACTCTTCCTCGTACCATTCTAACACATATCCAAGAGATAGCATTGGGTGCATGGGAGAGGAATAATGCATATGCAAAGATCAAGAGAAGCTACATAAAAATTTTCCAGGGTGTCACAGAGCCTTATGCCCAATTTATAGGAAAATTAACAGATGTAGTGCAAAGGCAAGTGAGAGAAAAAGAGACCCAGAAAAAAAAAAAAAAAGAGGACATTCCTTAATCCTGAGGTAATACAAAGGCCTAAGGAAAATGGCCCTTTGAGATAAAAATCCTGAGCTCTTTGGAGAAGGAGAATAATAGGTGTCATTCAGAAGCTTGAGCTAAAAATCATCCAGCAAAGCCCGGACTATTTTGGAAAAGGAGAAGCTAAGGAGAATCTATCAAAAGACCATCTAGAGTCCAAGACTTCTCCTTTGACAAAGCCTAGGGTTTTTGGTTTTGTTTCGTTTTTTTTTTTTTTTTTTTTATGTAAACAGAGAACTCAATTCCAGAACAGTAGGAAAATTGTATATAACTATCACCCAAAGACCGTTCTCCACCTTTTCCACTCTGAAAAGCCTAGAAAAATACAAGTATTTCTCCCCTCACATTTCTCTGAGTAAAATTTCTTAACACTATTTTACTTTGTGTCCTCCTAAGATTTTTTTCTTCCAGGGAAAGCAGCATTTCTCAAATGTTTATGCCAAGGCTTTGTGGAGTAGTTGGACACTGGTATCCATGGGTGAAGATACTTGAGTCTAATTAGCAACTCTACCCATGACAGGCTACTCCCTGGATGGCCAAAGTGGGAGGAGCAGAGAGGTAGAAGCACAGTTTTCTTGAGGCTACAATATTCTTCATGCCACCCAAGTCACCAGCAAAATACTCTTATTAAAAACAGTCACTGGAATTTTAATTTAAGGAAATAAAATTAGATCAACAAGAAAAAATCTATCATATACACACATACATTTACAAACATAATTATTTTTATATTTGAGCTTAATAATTATCTAGGGAAGAGAATCATAATACTGATTGCACTTTTTTTTTATTTTGTTTTTATTCTTTTTTCCAGGAAGTAGAAATAATAAATGTCAACAGGCTTTCAACACACAAAAGTCTCCAGTATATGCTTTAGCCTGTGATACAAAAAAAGCTGTCATAAAATAGAAGAGGAGGCATGGACTAAAAATTTACTTGTATTTATTTTGCATGACCAGAGAGAAGCAATTGATTTATTTCATTTCAGTGTCAACTTTTATTTATTTTTGAATATTTTTAATCTATCTAAAGAACCATGATTTACAAAGTTATTGATAGTTGAGTTTTGGACATATATTTCAAAACCATTCCCAACTTTTAAATATAGTTTGTCTAATATTCTCTTATTTATGAATAATGACTAGAATTCAAAATAGCTCCATAAAATAGAAAGCATGTATATCAATATTATTGATTCAAAAGGAAAAAACAGAAAACAGAGCAAAAGAAAACAAAAACAAAAAGTATTGTAAATATAATGTATTTTCCCCAGTGTTTTCATAGTTATAGGATGAAATGTGATGTCCATCATATCTTCCTTTGTTGCCTGGAGAGAGCCTTATGGCAGCTCCAGGATTACATAGAAATATTATAATTCATGATCCCAAAGAAGATAAATCTCTCTCCTGGGACAGACATTGGCAAATGTCAGCTAAAGCTTTAAATTGAGCTGTTCAAACTGCACACTTATTCCAGAATAAATCACAGGACCCAAACAAAGGAGGACTTTGTGATCCAATTCCAAAGAGCCTAGAGACAGAATAAAGAAGTGGATTTTGTCCTCAAAGAAAACCATTACATAGACATGATTAGTAAAAAGTATTTACAATTTTATCGAACTAATAATTGAATGAGAAAATGAGTAAAAGATATTTTTAAATATGAATGCCCCTTGACATCTATTTTCTTCATGCTATTTTAGGGAAACAATTGAAGCACATACTTTAGAGTTAAAAAAAAAAATAAAGGAAGGAAGGAAGAAAATGAAAGGTTGGGAATAAGAACATAGAAAAACTCCAGGCATGACAGTTGTGTAGGTGACATTTCCAGGGACTCTGGAACCAGTGCAGTCAGCCTCCCCCATGCACTGTCATGCTTCCAGAAGTCTCTATAGCCATGGCCACAATCCAATTAGAGCTGGCTGCCATGTTTGCTCATCAACCAGCACCATCTAACTTTTGAAAGAGGCAAACAAATCATGTAAAACTCGTGGCCCCTCCATACAACATTTTGTGGCCCTGCCCTAGAGGAATCTTTTTTTGTTTTGTTTTGTTTTAGTTGTTTGGGTCACACCCCCTAAAGTTCAAGGCTTACTACTGACTTTGCACTCAAGGATCACCCCGACTTTGCCTCCTGTGGCCCCCAGGTAAATTGACTTTGAGACCCCTGATTTTTTGTAAACTCATAGAAATACTGGTCTCAAATAAATTAAAGACCTCGATATCAGACCTGAAACCATAAGATATATAGAACAACACATAGGCAAAACACTCCAGGACATTGAGACTACAGGCATAATCAAGGAGGAAACTGCACTCTCCAAGCAAGTGAAAGCAGAGATTAACAGATGGGAATATATTAAACTGAGAAGCTTCTGCACCTCAAAGGAAATAGCGCCCAGGATACAAGAGCCACCACTTAGTGAGAGAACCTATTCACCCAATACTCATCAGATAAGGGGCTAATCTCCAAAATATACAAGTCACTGACAGAATTTTACAAGAAAAAAACATCTAATCCCATCAAAAATGGGGAGAAGAAATGGACAGACACTTTGACAAAGAAGAAATACAAATGGCCAAAAGACACATGAAAAAATGCTCCACATCACTAATCATCAGGGAGATGCAAATCAAAACAACTATGAGGTACCACCTCACACCCCAGAGAATGGCACACATCACAAAGAATGAGAACAAGCAGTGTTGGAGGGGATGTGGAGAGAAAGGAACTCTTATACACTGCTGGTGGGAATGCCGTCTAGTTCAACCTTTATGAAAAGCAATATGGAGATTCCTCCAAAAACTGGAAATCAAGCTCCCATACGATCCAGCTATACCACTCCTAGGAATATACCCTAGGAACACAAAATACAATACAAAAACCCCTTCCTTACACCTATATTCATTGCAGCACTATTTACCATAGCAAGACTCTGGAAACAACCAAGATGCCCTTCAACAGATGAATGGCTAAAGAAACTGTGGTACATATATACAATGGAATATTATGCAGCTGTCAGGAGAGATGAAGTTATGAAATTTTCCTATACTTGGATTTACATGGAATCTATTATGCTGAGTAAAATAAGTCAGAGAGAGAAAAATGCAGAATGGTCTCACTCATCTATGGATTTTAAGAACAATGAAAGATTCTTGCAATAATAATTTTCAGACACAAAAGAGAGAAGGGCTGGAAGTTACAGCTCACCTCATGAAGCTCACCACAAAGAGTGATGAGTTTAGTTAGAGAAATAACTACATTTTGAACTATCCTAATAATGAGAATGTATGAGGGAAATAGAAAGCCTGTCTAAAGTACAGGCGGAGGTTGGGTGAGGAGGAGGGAGATTTGGGACATTGGTGATGGGAATGTTGCACTGGTGATGGGTGGTATTCTTTACATGACTAAAACCCAAACACAATCATGTATGTAATCAAGGTGTTTAAATATATATATATATATATATATATATATATATATATATATATATATATATATATATATATATATATATATCTGCCTGAGTGCAGAGCCAGAAGTAAGTCCTGAATACCACTAGGATGGCCCCAAAATAAACAACAAATAAAAAGTTTAATTATGATTCTCTCTCTATAAAAAAAAAAGAAATACTGGTCTCACAGCTGCTGGTACCTCTGGTGGTTGAGTGGGCAGGGCAAGTCAAGTCTCTTATACTGCTAAAGCTCTGTGGCAACTGGGCACATAGTACCCACCCTATAACTGCTGCCACACCAATGGCCCAGCTTTGTCACATTTCCACTAATCTTTGCAGAGACTCATAACCACCCAAAACTCCAGGTATGCTGGTTTTGTGGCTGACATCTCCAGGGACTCTTTGGAACCAAGGTGGTCTTCCTCCATTCATACCTTCGTACTTTTAGAAGTCCTGACAGCCATGCCTTTGAACTACCTCTATGCCATACAAGCTCATAGGCCCAGCTCCACAGAATCTTGAAGTCCTGGACCATGGGGCCACCTCCCTAATTTTAATACTGACTTTCCAGTAAGAAAACAGCAAATTACAGGTAAAATTATCATAAGAAACCACATAAGCCCAACAAAACAAAACCAACAAAAGAATTTTCAACTAACAAACGGCTTAGTAAACCTTGTCTGACAGGTTTACTGATGAGACAATGATGTAATGACTGCATCATAACATATGCAATTTTTACAAATTTTCTTTTCCTGAACTTTTTAATAATTTCATTACCATTCGGAACCCAGAGATAGCACAGAGGCAGGATGTTTGCCTTTGCACTCAGCCAACACAAGACCCAGGTTACGAATCCCCAGCATCCCATATGGTCCCTCGAGCCTGCCAGCAGTAATTTCTGAGTGCAGAGCAGGAGTAACCCCTGATCAATGCCGGTTGTGACCCCCTAAAATTTTCTTTTATTACCACTTATTTGTAAAGCAACATTTTTAAGTAAATTATTTATACCTGCCAAAGAGCAGGCTTAGGGGAAGGTGGGAAACTGGGGATAATGGTGGAGGGAATGTTTCACTCATGGTGGGGTTGGATGTCAGAAATTGAATGTCAGAAATAACTTTTTTGTTTGTTTGGTTGATTTTGGTGTTTGGATCACACCCGGAGGCGCTCAGGTATTACTCCTGACTCTGTGCTCAAAGATCGCTCTGGCAGGCTCGGGAGGACCACATGGGATTCCAGGATTCGAAAAACCATCAGACCTGGATAGGCTGTATGCAAGGCAAACACCCTACAGCTGTGTTCTCTCTCCGGCCCCAGAAATAACTGTTATGAACAACTCTTGAAACCACTATTGTGCTTAAAATAAAGAAATTTTTTATTTTAAAAATAGAGAACACAGCGGATGCCAAGAAAGCAGTGAAGAGAACTCAAAAATGTTGACCAGAAATATTCTCATGCTATTTTATACAACTATATAGAAAGAATGTGTGCTAGAAAGAGGATTGTAATAAAAATTGACAAAATATGTAGACTATTTGAAAACTTGAAATGAACTTGCCATTTGTCATAAAACTTTGAGTGAAATGAACAAAACCAGATTGAAAGTCAAGCCAACTAAAAGATCAGACAGGAAATAAGTGTAAAAATACCCCATATGCTGTATCTCCAAGTCCAGGTGATCAAGTATGAATCAGGGTCCCACAAGAAACAATTTAGACCAGGCTGAGGGTGAAACATGTGTAGTCTGGCAGTCTTTTACCTAGTATGGAGCTCCCTGCCTGCCAGAACTGCCTTTTTTATTCAGTATAGAGATCACCCCTAGGTAGGGCAGTAAACCCACCCAGGTTTACAAGTAAGACAATTTTTGTATTGCGTGAAACCAAGTTGTAAACAGATACAAAGAAACCAGGGATAAACTTTGTTTTAGGTCAAATAAGGTGTAACCCAACAATAAGCATAGGAAAACAAACTAATGTAGGTTCAAATCACTTATTTTTTGTTTGTTTGTTTGTTTGTTTGTTTGTTTTGCTGTGGGGGGCATACCTAGCAGTGCTTACTCTTGGCTTTGTACTCAGGAATTAATCCTGGCATATTTAGAGCATCCATATGGGTGCTGGGATCAAACCCATGTCAGATGTTATGCAAGGTGAAATGTTCCAAAAGACAAATAGCTAAATAGATAAATTAAAATAGAAATATTTGTAGAAAAGGAATTTTCCTTTTATCCTCATTTATCATGTTTATAAATGTTTGTGTCTCTACAATCTTTGAATATTTTCTTTTTCTCTTCAAAATCAGCTATTAATTCATTAGATGTTTCTATCTATAGAAATTAGGGGGGCTGGAGCGATAGCACAATCAGGAAGGCGTCTGCTTTGCAAGTGGCCAACACAGGATAGACCCTCGGTTCAAATCCCAGCATTCCATATGGTCCCCTGAGCCTGCCAGGAGTAACTCCTGAGTGCAGAGCCAGGAGTAACCTCTGAGCACTGCCAGGTATGACCCCCAAACCAAAAAATAAATAAATAAATAAATAAATAAATAAATAAATAAATAAAAATTTATCAGCATCTTCTTTTAGTATGACCTGCGCGATAATGCTCGGAGTAAAGCCAGGTAGCTATATGCAGACATTAGGAAATAAATACACTTAGAAAGATGATAGTTTGAGGAGAGGGCAGAAAAGGTAATTTACATAAACATAAATACTAAATGATCCGAAAATGCCTATTGGTAGGGGTCCAGTATTTACTTTTTATATCCTGCCATCACTTCTAGTAGACATTCCTAGAGACTTTTTACATTAGCTACCTCAGATCCCTTTGAATGTAAAAAGCCTAGCTAGATTAGATAACATAGACAGAGAACTCTGTTTATGTTTGCCAGTCTTCTTGTGTTCACTGTTCAAAACTCTATGTACTGTGCTTGAAGCACTAACAGGAGTTCTCAGTTCTTGAAGCCTGTGAGCCTTCTGATTCCATGATTTTTCCTTTTATATCTGTCTTGTTTCCTCTTGGCGGCCCCTCTGCAAGGCCTGGTCCCAGTTCCCCCAGGCTTGTCCTCGGCAGCTTGTGATAATTAATTTTCTCTCTCTTTTCTGCAAGAAAACAGAACTCCACCCGGGCTTATTCCTGCTCCTCTATATTTAGGGATTAATTCTGGTAGGTTGAAGCGACTTCATAGGTTGCTGAGTTAGCAAGGTTAAGGTTATTTAACCTTTGGTTACCAGCATGTAAAACAAGAGCACTACTGAACCCAAAGGAATATTATTTGTCGCTCAACTTTATATGTCTAACTACATCATATAAAACTGATTTGGTCTTTCTACTTCTAAATTCGAAGGAAAAATTACTCCTAGGTATTTATAATAATTTTATGATTTCTCTATGATAATCCTCCTAAATAAGATTATTACACTGTTATATTCATTTTCGATTAATATCAAAAACCCTACAGAAATGATAAAAACTTGAAAATTTACTATTTGAGAGGAACCCAGTGGAAAGACTACTAAACTAGCCATGGCCTCAAGACAAGCTCACATTTGCTGATATTTGGAGTAGAATAAAAAAAAGTTATGTTTCATTTCATTTCATGTTGCCATTTTAATTAGATCTATAAAAAGGTAAGTTAATTTCATCATACTGAAAGTATAAGAAAAAAGACACTTCATCTTCAATCCTTAATTTGAATAATATATGTCATTATGGGGGAATCTAGGAACTTATTCTTTTTAGAGCTAAAGGTAAATCCCCTAAAAACCTTGGAACCAGATTTCATAGGAAATTTAATTGCCCTTATCTCAATTATATAGAGGTTTTGCCGGTGGCTCTGTGAAGTGGGGAGTCGGGGAATTAGACCGAAGAATAGAATTTTCCACCTCTCTGCTCAATCCACCTCTGACACCTGTGCTCTGGGAAATGCGTGGTTTGAATCAGGACTGACAAAATCTGCCACCAGCATCTATACTGCATGAGCACTCGTGTCTTGCCAGCCCCCCAAGTCAGTCTTCTAAATGCACCTGAAGTCCACTTGCTCTGCACTACATAGAAATGGGTCCACACCATTTGAACTCTCGAGGAGCCATAAATTCAGGTTAGAGTGGAGAATGCTTCATTTCATGGCAAGAGAAAACTAGTCTAAACCTTGTTGCAGCAAAAATAAAAATCATTCCTAGATCTTGGCATAGGTTTTCAGGGTTCGTTGTCTTCTCTCCCAGAAAGAACTTCAGGAAAAGGCACAATCATGAAGCAAGGTAGTGTTTAGAAGCCAAGTTGCTTTGAGAAGAGTTTAATTACAAATTGTTCAGGACTTGAGTGGAAAATTTTCCTGATGTTGACAAAATAAGTGAGAAGATAAAGGATGGTAAAAGCAAGAACCAGGTTAACCGGACTGGTGCTACAGCAGTAGGGCGTTTGCCTTGCATGCAGCTGACCTAGGACTGACTGGAGTTCAATCCCTGGCATCCCATATGGTCCCCTAAGCCAGGAGTCATTTCTGAGCAAAGAGACCTGAGCGTCACCTGATGTGCCCCCCCGAAAAACAAAAACAAATAAAATAACCAGATTAACAATAAATTTGCTAATTTAAAGGGGTGAGCTAAGACAAACTCAGATAACTAGAAATTGAGTTTATTCAAGAATTACACAGAAACTACAGTTTGAGAAACAAATGCTATAGCAAGTCTCAGGTGATTCCTGAGACTTGGTGTGTCCTCACATTAAAAATAATAATAAAATAAAGAAAGCACAAGTTTCAGAGAAACTCTGAGCAAAAGAATGCTTTTATAGCACTTTTACTCATATCTATTAGCTTTTCTTTTTCCTAGTAGATTACAGTTGGAAATATGGATGATGCTGTATATTGTAGAAAATACCATGTTTTTGGTAACTATCTAAAATATACCATCTATAAGACAATATTCCTTTTTTTTTTTTTTTTTTTTTGGTTTTTGGGTCACACCCGGCGTTGCTCAGGGGTTACTTCTGGCTATCTGCTCAGAAATAGCTCCTGGCAGGCGCGGGGGACCATATGGGACACCGGGATTCGAACCAACCACCTTTGGTCCTAGATTGGCTGCTTGCAAGGCAAACGCCGCTGTGCTATCTCTCCGGGCCCGACAATATTCCTTTATCCAGTTTTTTCAAATGAGTTTTTTTCTGGAGTTTTGCATTTGTAAAAATGAATTTAGTCATTGTTACAGAAATGCCCTGTACTGTTAATGGCCTTCTCATAAACTCATCCCTTGCACTGTTCACTAGTTCATAGATTTCTCTGTAACTTCTACCTTTCTGAGGGATCCACTCCTCTTCTCTGGGTTGTGTCATAGATGCTGTATCTGGGTGGTCTCTCAGTTTCTCCTCTCCAAAGAGCTCAGGCTTTATAATCAAGGGAGTGCAGCCTTTGGCTACTTCTCTGCTAGGCAATCTCTTATGAAATATTATAACCAAAAGTTATAGCCCAGTCCTCACTTCTCCTACAAAAGAGAGTTGTTGTGTATGTAAATATTTTAGGGGATTATTATGTTACTGACCCTACCCTGATCGATGATTGTGCCCCTACCCTAGGGTGTGACCTGGCATTCTGCCCTCACCCTAGGGTGGTACCTGATTCTGCTTCCACCATTGGGTGGTATCTGATCCCACCATTGGGTGGTACCTGATTCTGAGGGATAAAAACAAGGGTCTGTGGAAGGCAAAGGGGCTTTTGGCTGGAACTGATGCTGAGGCTTTGGAATTAAGTCTTGTCCAACCGAATAAAGCTAATATTTCCACAAGCCTGACTGTCTGCGAGCTGTTTACCCGCCGTTTCACCTCAGAACCGTCGGCTGGACAGGGTGGCAGACGCGTGCTCCGAGCTGGAGGGGAAAGACCTCATCCTCCATCCCTCCATCAGTCAATCTCTTCAGGGGCTGACTTGCACAAAAAGTAAAAGATTAAAGTCTCAATCCAGGAACATAAAAGATACCTTTATTTGTTTACAAATTTAAAAACGTTTATCATTAAATTTTAAATAAGTGGGTATATTTATATATGATTAACATATATTAAATTCAAGAAATTATAATTGTCCAGTTTTATCCATAATTAAAATAATATTATGCTGTTCATGAATAAGACACTGGCATATATTGTTTAAATAAAATGTAGAAAATTATTGATGAAAAGAGATGTTAGAGGGCATAACTACTATTGTCAGAACAATCCATAAATCTTCAAATTATCTTAATATCAGGAGAATTAGAATTTGTTGTTTGGAATTATTTCAAGAACTAGAGTAATGAATTGAATATATAGATTCTGACAACTCATTCGCTAAAATGTGATATCACAAAAGGTGGAGTTCCAACCAAGGTGCCCTTCAACAGAGGAATGGCTAAAGAAACTGTGGTACATATACACTGGAATATTATGCAGCCATCAGGAGAGATGAAGTCATGAAATTTTCTTATACATGGATGTACATGGAAATCTATTATGCTGAGTGAAATAAGTCAGAGGGAGAGAGATAGACACAGAATAGTTTCACTCATTTATGGGTTTTAAGAAAAACAAAAGACATTATTGTAATAATGCCCAGAGACAACAGAGACGAGGGCTGAAAGGACTGGCTCTAGATGTGAAGCTCACCACATAGAGTGGTGAGTTTAGTTAAAGAGATGACTACACTATCATGATAATGTTAATGCATAGAGAGAAGTAGAAAGCCTGTCTCGGATACAGGATGGATGGGGAAGCAGAGAGATGGGGAGCATTGGTGGTGGGAAGGTTTCACTGGTGAAGGGGGGCGTGTTATTTTATGACTAAAACTCAACTACAATCTGTAGAAGATGGAGTTCCATGAGACATGTTTCAGTCATGACGGTGGAGTCATCACACAGGGTTAATATCCTTATAAAAGAGACCAGAGAGACCTTTCGCTCATTTTACCACGCAAGGAACAGCAAAAGGGTTAATTATAAACCAGTTCTTACTGAAAGCTAATTTTCAGAATATATAAAATCATCTGCCATATTATTTGACTTTCTTGTCTCCCAAACTATGAAAAATAATGATTGTAGCTTATACTTCTATAACTCTATTAAGACAACCCAAATGGACAATGACAAAGAAAAATGAGGTATTCAAAACAAACAGAAAAGTACCTATGATGGTTCTAAAATGGTGTGGAGGGAGGAATAGATAGGTTTTCTGTCTTAGAAACTTAATATCTTTCATTTATGATTTTCTTCCTGTAGCAAAGGCTATATATTTACTAAAAAAAAAAAAAGAAACACATAAATAAAGTCTGCACCATGGCTTGAAATTCTCAGTGCACTACAGTCTAAAATCTTAAAAGTTAAGCTCTGTTTCTACAGCAACCACAGTTTAACTTTTCAAGCATAGTTAGCCTTTTTTTTTTAAATGGCCCTAACCTCCATGCAAGCAGTGAGGCTTGCTTATCTTTATGAGTATTACAAGTTATATAAGACTGTGCTTGTGATTTCTTTTCTGCATTTAAAAACTCAATTTTACATAGAAAGAATTTCTGAGGAAAATGAAAAATAATCAGAGCATAATTATAAGCAAAGAAGAATTCAACCATGTTTTATATAAAATTGATGTGATGATGAGGCATTTTTAAGAAGTCAGAGATTTAGCAATTCATCTCTTAAGACATACAGTCCAAATTTTGAAAGCCAAATGCATACATGTACCTGAAAATAAGCATGTTTTATCCTGATCCATATTAAATAGTTAAGCTGTCACCGGAGAACAATCTGAATTGTTGCTGTGTGGTTGCTGTCTCATTAACCCACAAGACCAAATGACTTTTGTGTACTGTGTATTTGGCCTTTTATTCATGTTTTTTGGGGGTTTGGGGGGGGGCACACCAGCAGCACATAGGGGTTACTACTCCTTGTTCTGTACTCAAAAATTACTCCTCGCAGGCTCGGGGGACCATATGGGATGTGGCAATCAAACCAGAGTTAGCAGTGTGCAAGGTAAATGTCCTTCTGCTGTGCTATCGCTCTGGCCCCTAATCATGTTTTTCTAATTTAAGTATCCTGGTTTTCTTTGACTGGACTCAACATGTGTCTATCCTAGTATTGAACTAAACAATACAATTTCTCCCAATCATGAAATGGCAATCACAGCACCATAGTTACAGACTGCAAAAAAAAAAAAAAAAAAAGGAATAACTGAATTTAACTCTTTTTTTTTTTTGGAGTCATGTCTGTCCATGCTCAGGAGTGCTCCTGAATCTATGCTTAGAAATTACTTCTGGCAGTGCTCAGGGGACCATATGGGATGCTAGGAATTGAACCTGGGTCTGACAAGTGCGAGACAAATCTTCTACCTGCTGTACTACCACTTCAGCTCCGAATTAAATTTTTAACAGAGTTTCACTGCAGGCAGCAAAGTACTAACTTGGGAGCAAATAAAAAAAATGACTCTTGAAGTATTTTGTAGAACATATTTTATAAACTTTTAAAAAAGTTGCTGACAGATTTCTCCCAAAATATTGGATTGATTCCATCAAGAATGACGCCTTGTTTTTCTCCTTACAGGTGTGCTTTTTGTTCAAGTTATTTCTATTATATATTCACAAAATTTAATATCTAGTAGTTTTAATAAAATATTCAAAATTATTTTTGAGTTTTATTGGTTATAATCATATTTGAGAAGTATTTTATGTACATACATGCCAACACATATACATATTTGTGTCAATATTATATTTCCCATTACACCACCAAAAGTAATGGTTAAAGAATATACAAAACTTATTTTTTAACCAAGGTACTAACTGAAACAATAAGACAAACAAACATTCATATTTCAGATGCTCAAATGGTGCTCATTATGTCTATATGCATCATTGGTTGTTTGCACAAAATGACTGATCAAAACCATTCAGCTGTGCAGCCTGGTGAGTCTACAGAATGATGGGTTATAAATATATATGACTTCTCAATGATGCTTAGTAAGACATCTATATATAGCCATTCACAGTTTTTCAGATTACTCAGAGAAAGTTTCCAAAATCTTCCATAATCCTATTGGGCTTTCTAACACTTTTCCTTTTTGTGTATGAGAAATAGATATCATAGAACATGATATTCATCCCCTGCTGCCTTTTCCAAAGATTGGTACTTCCCAACCTTTGTATACAAATAATTTTTCTCTTCTTTTAAAAGAAATGAACTTATCTATATCTAAAAAATGTTTTTTTTACTGTGTATATTGTATTCACCACCACTGAATTAATCCTGAAAATTTTTTCCAGCTCTAAAGGTCTTTTGTTGTTTATTCACAATTTTTATCTCCACTGTTTTTTCCTCCCTTTTTACTTCTCTATATGTGAAAAATTTTATAGTTAATAATAAAATAAGAAGTAGCCTGAAACTATTCATTTCTCTTTATTAATTATTATTTCTTTCACTTTGAAGAGAAAAAATATCTAAACTCATATTTTCCACATAAATTATTTTATGTGTCAGTCTGGAGGCTTTAATACTTTTATCCCCACAAATTCTGACAAAATTATACTAATTTAAGTCTTATGCTAATGATTATTGCTAAATACAGCTATTTTTATTCTCCTCAACATAATTTCAATATCTGTTATTTTACTTTGTAAATATGTCTCGTCCATTAGAATTCAGGGTATTTTGTTTTTACTTTATTTAAAGAAAATATGTCACATAGTTGACCTAGATGACCATTCTACATATGTTTCCAGACAAGAAACAGCAAAGTTATTGAAGAAAAAGAAAAAAAGAAAAATGTAAAAGGAAGAGAAGAAAGTTTTTTTAAAAAAGTAAAAAAGTAAAGTACAGTAGCAAACACATTTATGAACATTATTGTATCTCCATGAGGTCATTACTACAATATAGAATATATAATAGAATATATATAGAATATATATAGAGAATATATAATAAGTGCTTGTTTTTAGTAATCTATTCTGTTAAATTTTTGTCTTTTTATAAACATGATTATATCAAATAAATGAAGTTGTCCAGGAATTCAAAGCACTGTTACTGATACTGGGACTTTTAGGGGCATATACTCAGCTGTCAAGCTTCCTGGAAGAAGGAATATACAGGGGGAAGGTGTCCACACTCTCTCCAAAACGTTCTGGTGGTATTAGTCCAAACCCAGACAACTGAAGTTTGGTCAGTTTGGGGTTCCGTAAGGAAATCATAGAGAATCCAGGGTGTTATATCTTCATCCTCTCCTAGTACAATTCTTAATTTCTTTATAGTCTTTGTTTCTTGCATCTATTTCTTAGGTGGGAGATCAACTGCACCCAGGATGCTCAAAGATCACTTTTGGTAGGATTTGGGGGACTATTGCAAGGCCAGGGATTGAACATGCACTTGGCA
This sequence comes from Suncus etruscus, assembly GCF_024139225.1. Classification (NCBI taxonomy): domain Eukaryota; kingdom Metazoa; phylum Chordata; class Mammalia; order Eulipotyphla; family Soricidae; genus Suncus; species Suncus etruscus. Next base: position 104,341,736 of record NC_064858.1, read on the forward strand.
AGTGTCTAACCCACACTATCTCTCCAGCCCCAACTTTGATTCACCATTAATCATCTATTCTTTCATTATAAAATCTACTATTTGGAGAATCTCATACAATGGTTTGTTGTGATGCCCAATTAAGCAGTATTTAGGATTTTGTGTTTGCTTGTTTTTAGGCCATACCTAGGGTTACTCAGGGATTACTCCTAGCTCTGCATTCAGGAATCATTTTTAGGGGTGCTCAGTGGACCATATAGGGTGCCATGCCGGCCTGGTATAGGGCAAACTCTTTACTCACTATATTATCTCTCCAATCCCTTAAATTATAATTTTAACCATTTTAAGGTATATTATCTAGTTTCTTCTTTGTTTCATTTTAGTAATAAGAAAGCTAGGACTGGGGCTGAAGAGATAGCATGGAGGTAAGACATTTGCCTTGCATGCAGAAGGACAGTGGTTCAAATCCCGGCATCTCATATGGTCCCCTGAGCCTGCCAGGAGCGATTTCTGAGCATAGAGCCAGGAGTAACCCCTGAGCACTGCTGGGTGTGACCCAAAAACCGAAGACCAAAAAAAAAAAAAAGAAAAAAAAAAGAAATCTAGGACTAAGATTGAATATTTAGACTCCTACACAATATAGTTCCATCTGTTACTCTCTTTATAAGTTATTAAAGTTCTATAACTTGTTTAAGATTATAATTTACATACATCCTACTGTCTAAGTCTTCAGAGTAATCAACTTTCTTCTGCCCAACACTGATTTCTAGATTAGTAAGGCTACCTCTAACATGGGATCTCTACTACCAGTTCACAACTTTCCTTCACCATTTTTCCATATATTTCTGAAAGTAATAACCTGAAAATCAAATCTAACAATCTTTCAATGATTTATTCTGTGGGTCACATAAAGCTCATTTATGAAGTGAGTATATTAAATATTGAGCTTCAGCTATTTTCTAATAATTATACATTCTAAATTAGTTAGAATATTTAATAAAAGAATGCCAGTTATGCTATTCAATACGTATGCTTTCACTGCCAGTCCCTCACCCACATTTGCTGAAAGAATTCAAGAATTAGGAAACATATCATAAAGAATACACAAAAATATAGTTTATATATTTATTTTATGTGTGGTAGAGGGATCTTGGAACAATGGCAAATGGAAGTGGACACATAGATGTGGTGCTAAAACAGTTCATATACAAATTCCTACTAATAACAGTTTGTAAACCATGGTGCCCAGAATTTTCCCCATTGTTTTATGTATTTCTTTTTAATTTATCATTATAAAATGAGTATTTTATCCATGTATTCCATGTGTTAAATATCAGGGAATTTCTGTTGACAAGCACCAAAACATGAGGTCAAAGAGCACTCAGTTTAGATAATGGAATGAATATTCAAAATTAGGAACATCTTGAGCCTGTCTTCTGTTTTTTTCTGAATGACTTGTAACTGTTAATGTTGCCAAGGACTAGATCAGGGGTTCACTTTTGTCCTAAAGTACTTTTTAATAATATCTTTATTTAAGCACTATGATTACAAACATACTTGTAGTTGGGCTTCAGTTATAAAAAAATAACCCTATACCAGTGCAGCCTTCCCACCACCAATGCCCCATCTCCTTCCTCCCTGCCCCTCCGCCTCTATTCAAGACAGGCATTCTACTTCTCTCACTCATTGACATTGTCACCAAAGCTGTCAGTGCAGTTATTTCTCTAACTGCATTCAGCACTCTTTGTGGTGAGCTTCATATTGTGAGCCGGTCTTTACAGCCCTCATGTCTATTATCTGTGGGCATTGTTATAATAATGTCTTTTATTTTTCTTAGACTCCGTAGATGAGTGAGACTACTCTGTGTTCATCCCTCTTCCTCTGATTTATTTAACTCAGCATAATAGTTTTCATGTCCTTCCATGTGTAGGAAAATTTCATGATTTCATCTTTCCTCATGCTCAGAGGCTGGCACACATTACAAGGAACAAGAACAAATATTACAAAAGGAATATGAAAAAATGCTCCACATAACTAATCATCAGGAAGATGCAAATCAAAACAACAATGAGTTACCATCTCACACAGAGATTGGCACATATCACAAAGAACAAGGGAAGAAAGAAATTCTCATTCACTGCTGGTGGAAATGCCATCTAGTCCAGCCTTTAAGGAAAACAATATGGAAATTCTTCAAAAATCTGAAATTGAGCTCCCATATGATCCAGCTATAACACTCCTAGGGATATACCGGAGGAACAAAAAAAAAAATACAAAAATGCTTTCTGCACATCTATATTCATTGCAGCACTATTTACTTCTATGACACGTTTTTCAGTTATGCATCTGTGTGTTTTACATTGGGTTCTCCTGAAGCTATTATTCATGAATAAGAAAAATAGGTTTGATGTAGAAGTTAAATTCATTGTAATTGCTATAGGACTTACATAATTACATCTAGATTGGGATGGCCTTTCTAAGTTATGCTGAACTGAGACAAAATGATAGGGTGATCACAATCCAAAATAGAACAGTGAAAGTATATATAGGCTGTATAATTTACCTTCACAACAGAACTTGAACTAAGGAGTTCATTTTGTCAGGCTAGAGAGATAGTAGACAGATGTTTGCCTTGCATATAGTTAACCCCTGTTCAATTTCCAGAATTTCATAAAGTCCCCTGAGCACCAAAGGGGTCACTTCTGAGGAAATAATCAGGAATACCTGACCACTTTTGAACCTTGTAGTCACTACAACCTCTTACTGTATAATTCTCAAAAGAAATTCATTTTGTCAATTAAAATTATGAACTACTAAAGCCGACTTTCTATAGCAGAGAAATAAATTGAGCAACTTGCCCTGGAACTGTCCCGATTTCTGCTAAATAGCTTATGTTTTTTATTATCCATGTTAACTTTTAAAATGGAGGCCAGCACTTGATTTTTTGAGTGTTGCAAGCCCAAACACATGTTGCTTAAATTTCTCCTCTTGAGATGTGTACTTTGCTATTTTATGCTGGGTTCTCTACTGGGACTATTTCTTTTTGGAGAAGCCCAAGCTCTCTCTTGAGTGTAATGCGCTCTTTCCTCCTTTCCTTTCATTCCTCAGAATTTCCAAATTAAATCTGTTTTTACTTCAAAACACACACACACACACACACACACACACACAAATAGGAGCCATATCAGCCATCCCTGAGAATCACAGACCACACCCAGGGATGCGGTATGAAGAATTAAAATAATAATTTCAACTATACTAGACATGTTTATACCACCTTGCCCCAAATTATTCTCTCTTTAACCTAAAAGAACAAACTGTCATCTATTACTTTCTATAGATACCAGATAATCCACACTTTCTAGAATTCAATTTACAACAGTTGTTAAACTCACTAATTCTTTTGAAATTACCAATATAATGAATTTAAATAATATTCTGGACTTATAGGTTAAAACATGAAATTTAACATCTAAAAGTCCTTTTAGGTGTACTTTCCCTTCTTAATGTTCTTTTTTGGCTTTCAGGCTGTAGTTTATTTTGACTTATTAAGATTGTTCCCCAAAACAACAATGATTTTGAATTAGTCTCTATGTTACACATGTCTTTTTGTTTCCTAGAATTGAAAATCTCCTTGCTGTCCCCCTACTGTGTATTTGAATATGCATGTGCACTATATTAGAAATTGGACCCAAAGTACACATATACAAAAATTCTTTACCACTAAGCCATATCACCAGCCTCTATTCTTCTGCTCCTCAGAGGTCTCTGTGAATTCATGAACTCTATTAGTACATTCCATGTTAATTTTTAGGATGTACTTTATAGTACCCTCTGGAGAATAGAATGTGCATGCAGAGCATGGGATTTAATCCTCAGCTCCACGTAAACTCCAGAACATCTCAAGGAGCAATGTAAGCACTGTTGGGAGTCTATTCTCCCACATATTATTTGGCCTTAAAAAAATGATGAAATAAAACTCACTCTTCCTAATATACATATCTGTAACACTAGTGTATTTACTCTTTTTGATGACATAAGTTTCATCTAATTACTATTAGATACAAATGGACAAAAATTATAACTAGATGATATTAAACATAAATTCACTAAATTAAAGATTAAATAAATGGCCTAGTTATTCTAGAATATGCATTTGTATATCAAATTAGCAAATATAAAAAAGATTATTTTAGGAGAATATGTAAAACATTCTGTCTCTGTTTTACTTTTTCATGGGCACCAGTCATAATGACATTAATGATTAAAATATACTCTTAAATATTAAATATAAGTTTCATTATCTTTCCTTAGCAATCATTAATATTTTAAACAAATATTTTATTTGCATGATAAAAACTTAGACTTCCTTCCAAGGACTCTTCACCTTAATATGGTATTATAATAATTTTAAAGGGGCAATCAGATTTATGATTTATTATCTCTGCTCATATTAGTTGTAAGAAGTTCAAAAATCAGTTTTCACAACAGTCGCTGCTTATGTCTTAAGATGTCACTCATCTTCCAATGTGCCACACATCTCAACCCTCCTTAACTTTTGAAATATTTTTAACATAGCTTATAAACTCAAATTTAGAATCAGCAAAAATACTTCATGTCACACACTATTGCTCATATTTTATAACATTAAAAAATTGTGTAAGAGTATCTCCTTTGTATATATCAGATGTATTCCCTTAACATCTATAACTCTGTTTGAATATCCTCATATAGTGACAATTTTATCCACTGGTTTTGTTATTTGATTATTTGCTTTCCCCCTTATGAGATCTGTTTTATAAGCAATACTGGTAGAAGAGTATCTCTGTAAAGAATGCATGTTTGAACCAAGTTACGGCGAATGTTGGACTTTATTCGTCGGTCCCCAGATGCACCATTGTGGCATTGTTTCTATTTTGCATAGGCACATTAAAATGGGAAAATAATACCTATGCAAACAAGTTCTTATCTAATAGAGATGGAACGCAAATTTAGTAATGCAGTTAGGCCTTATAACCTGAACATTGACATAACGATTTGGCTTAGGCCTCAAAAGAATTGGCATTGCCCATACACACCTGAAAAAATGGATACCATCCATGGAAACAACCAAAATTGTTTACAGCATTACTAGGATCCAAACCTCTACCAGGGAAGACTGCTCTGGCATTGACTTACTCCAAAGAGTGCTCTCAACACCCAGATGACTCAGCAACAGCCTGCTAGCAGGGCAGATCACTCCACATCTAATGGTGTGCTAAAACTAGGGGATGCTCCACATCAACCTGACTTTGATGAAAGAAATGCATAGAATCCAGAATCTTTAAATATAGGAACCTGATACCAACAACAGCTAAAGTGTGAAAAAGTTTCACCAGGACCACGGAGGATGACTTGGGTTGGACAGACTGGTTTGCCTGGAGCCCAGAGTCGGTCTTATGCCAATAAACTTCAAGGGTGAGACTTTTTTGTAATCAGGCCAAGGATATTTGTTTCTGTTTTCCCCATATTTTTCTAGGCCTATGCAAACAACGGCGATTGCCACTGTCACACTTTTACTGTTTTTTTTTTTTCCTTTAACCCTTATCCTTTAAGAAAAAAAAAAACAAACAATTTACTGAACTTAAAAACAAATAACTGTAGTAGAATGCCTGTCTCAAATACAGGCAGGAATTGGGAGGGAGGGATGTTACACTGGTGAAGGGGGGTGATCTGTTTGTGACTGTAACCCAACTATAATTATGTTACTTAAATAAAATATTGATAAAAAAAATTGTGTAAGAACCGTGACTAGTGGCCAAAGGGATAGCACAATGGTAGGGCATTTTTGCCTTGCATGAGGCAATTGGGATGACCGAGGTTCCATTCCTGGCATCCCATATGAACTCCGAGCCTACCAGGAGCAATTTCTGAGACCAGAGCCAGGAGTAACCTCTGAGCGCTGCCAGGCATGGTCCAAAAAACAAAAACAATAAACAATAAACAAAAACAAAAAGAATCATGACTAGGAGTGTGTGGGCATGAATATAGAGTCAATATCTGCCAAAATGTGCTCAAACAACACATTTTGTGTGCAATTACCACAACCAACCAAAATGTGTAACCCTCCTATATATATGTACCACAAACATACAGAACTTCTATGAATAACACACTAAACATGTGAACACAACAACCAAGCACAACCTCCTTCACTGAAGCAATGGAAACGGAAAGAGAAAAAATGGTGATTATGCTTCGCTAAAGTAGAATGTTAATTACAGAATCTGTTTTGTATACGATTGTAGAAATTTTATTTCAACAGTTCTTTATATGTTCAGTTTTTTATTTTAATCAAAGTGGATTACAAATCTTTCACAATAATATTTTAGGTACATAGTGATATTGAATCAGGAGCATTCCTACCACCAATGTTGTCCTCCCTCCACCCCTGTTCCTAGCATGCATCCCATATATGTTCGTTTTTTTATAGTAGTTGACTCTTAGAATCTAATCCTAGGTTACTTTATGCAATTTTAAGTTCTCTTATAAGAAAAAAGCCTACAGTTTAGGTCATGTGATAGCTTACCTACATGATCAGTGAATGCACATTAAGTATTGAACAAGAATTGAACAAACAGACTAAACATTGGAATCAAAGAGTTGTACTTTTATAAGTTCATTGAAGGTTCAATGAAGTTCATTGAAGAAATTAATTTAATTGATTTTATAAGTAAAAATATAATTTGACAGAGTGGAAATTTTAATGATTGATGGTAATCATATACATAAATTATGAATTAAATATCCCTTAAAATTATGAAATAGAATTTAATTTTCTGTCCAAAGAAAATAAAGCTAGATACTATTTTTTACACATGATGTTGGTTTTTAAAATATACTTTCAAGTTCTTTTATATTTCTTTAAAATAGTAAGCAATCTCACACTTTAATTTAAGCTGATTTTATGACTGCCCTAATTAATCAAAGGAGAAAGGTACTGTGTGCTATCTAAGGATGGATTAAAAAATTCATGCCATTTCCATCAATTTTTATTACTACATTTGCTCTGGAAGCTTTCTGACTCCATGTAAAAGTGAGACTATTTGACAAAATGAGGTCTGTGTATGAGGGAGGAGATGGCTGGGCTGATGTGTCTTTGAGAGAGGGCTTAAAAGTGAGAGAGGAAATGAGAGAGAGAGCGAACAAGAGAGAGAATGAGAGAGAAAAGAGAGAGGAGAGAGAGAAAGAGAGAGACAGAGAACTGTTGGGGACTGTTAGCTGTTAGGGACTCTTCATTGTAAATTTTAGAAGTTTGAATGAAAAACCCTTTGCGATTATCCATCCCAGCCCAAAATATAGTCTAAAAGCTTCCACATGACAAAGACCCCCCCAAAAATTAGATTATAGTCCAATTAACCCAAAGATTTGTGAGCAAAATAGCTGCCAAAGTTATACTTCCTGAAATGTCTATTTAAAATAGTAAATACAAGGGGTTTTTTTCTTACACAATGAAAGAATTTCAGAATTAAACTTAATGGGAGATAGAGAGATCATATGTGAGTAACACCAACACCGTTCCAACACTATTTGCCTTGCATGTGGTAATCATGGGTTTGTTCCCTGATACCACATATGGTCCTTGGAGCTCCAACAGGAGTGATTCTGAGCTCTGCCAGGCATGCCAAAAGAAACAGGCATATTCTATAGGAATAATAAATAATCAAGGCAATTTAAACTTTCAAGATTTTAAATAATTTAAAACAGATTTCTAATTATAATAATCTCTACTTTTATCTCAGTTAAACTTTCCAAATTATAAGATATTTTAAACAAAATGTATAGATATAGTCATAAGCTTCCAGAAACAAATACAAATACATATTTATTGTGCCATGATATACATCATATTTATTTATATGTTTAAATTTATATTAATAAGGAATGAATAAATGTTAAACTAGTGTATGTGTAATTTTTTACTTATAAAATATTTTGCTTTTAATTTTCTTTTGTAAAGATCCAAATTAATGAAGATCTTAAATACAAGATATTTTTCAGGTTTCAATGTAACAAAGTAAAAGTACAAATGAAAAATAAGAAATTTTCTTTGACTTGTTTCCAGTTCTTCCATATTCCTGATTTATGAAATTTTTAGTATTTCTATATTTCATTTATTTGGCATCTTTACTTCTTGTCTCAAGCCACACAGGTCAAAGAGTTTTATGAATGTTTTGCTAGTAAATGTCTTCTTGTTCTTTATGGTTGCATTTAGCTTGGCACAAAACTGTAATCTTATGGAGCAGAATAAAAGAAAAATAGGTAAAAGCTATTCATAAATTAATCGCTCTTTTTTGCTTGGAAAATCTGAAAATGAATCTGTTGCAATTATAATTCACAAGGGACAAATTGTTTATATCACTTAGGTACTGGCCAAAGACTTGAATTTAAAATATAAATATTTATATTTTTTAAATTACTTCTAATTTATTTTTCTTGCTCATTCTATTTAGCATAACTAGATTTTTGCTATAAAACATTTGAACATTATGGACATAAAGTGAAATAGAAATTATAGAGTATGGAGCCAAAAACATTAAATATATTTTATTTGAAGTATCAAATATGCAAAGCTCATTGATAGAGTCAGATATACGATGCAATAAAATTTTTAAAAGATGGGTAATACATATCATAAGAATTATAAATTATAAATAAGAACAAAATTCTATAAGTACAAGTTAAAATAATATTTTCATCATTTAATTTTTATTATTTTTATTCCTTTTATTAATTCAACACAAAATAAACACAGTTCAGTCTACATATGCCATTCCAAGCATAATATTCTATAATTTGATAAAGACCTCTCCACATTGCTTCCTGAATCATTCAGATTCATTGTTGATTCTAAGTAATTTTTAGTTTGGTTTTTGTAAAAATTTATGTAAAATGTCTTTATTTTTAATTTAAAGACTTTTTACTTTCCAACCATGTTCCACCTTCTCTAATTACCATTAACCATAACCCAATAAAACCATTAGCTAGCTCTAAAAAAGCTTTTAGTTAACTGTTTTTTACATAAATACTGTGCAATTTATGATAAATCTCTAAGTTTTAGCTTTACCATTTATAAATTGGAAATTAAAATATGATTTATAGGGCACTTAAAAATTTAATAACACTTGTATAGATTCACACATATAGTAAGTTCTATGTTAGTTTTTGTCATAGTAAATTTTGTATAATCATTGATATTTTAGTATTGTCCTACATCATCTTTTATAACATTCATCATTGAAATTTACATTATTTCTAATAATATTTTTCAAAAAAAACCTTCAACAGTATGTCATCATTACTCTTCATATCCAACTTTTCATTCTATATCTTTATGGAATATATAAATTCTGATCTAATCTTTGTCCCTCTCGTCTGTATGCTTTTTACCAAGAATAAATGACATATAAGGCAATCAAGTTGAAAATTAAAATTAAATTTCAATTGTATTATAGCCACAAATTTTTTCTGCATGTAATTTTGTTTTCACCCCCACAATGAAGTTTTTATTTGTATTTTATTATACTGCCTTTTCTCTTGATTTATTCTAGGATTAGCTAAATCACAGATTTTAATGTTATTTCCATAGAATTACTGTAGAAAATTCATAGGAAAAAACATGTAAACATATTTTTTTTCTCCTTTGGAGGAACCGTAAAAGCACTATACAGTAGAAAGAAGCTCAAACTTTAGAAATGATAAAGCAATATGTTGTTTCTTGGTATATTCTCTTTTGTCATATAACTTTAGAGAACACTTATACTCTGCTTCATTTAAACTATTGCTGTGTAGATATTCTAAATTTTTATTACTATTGTGAAGTCTATTAAGGAAAAGAATTTTAAAATATCAGTGGAAGCAGCCATGGCAAGACATGCCTTATCTTGCAAAAGATTAAAATTTGTAAATAATTGAATAGGTTTCAATTTTATTTTAGGTAAACAAACTTTAATAGTGGTATATAAGATCTATTAAAGTTACGTTAAATCCCCGTTTGTTTATTTTTATTTCCACTTGCTTGGTCGGTGGTGTTTCAGTTTTGAGAATGCCTTTAGCTTTGATGGTTTGAACTTTCTGCCTACATTTCCATCTATGTATCTTATGGATTCAGGGATGATATCAAGGTCTTTAACTCATTTTCATTTGACTTTTGTGTGTAAAGTTAGAAAGAGATCTGAGGTTTTTGTTTGTTTGTTTGTTGTTTGTTTTTTGCTTTGTTTTGTTTGTTTTTTCATCTAGTTGACCAATTTTCCTAGTAGCATTTGGTGAAGGTTTTCCTAGCTCCACTTCAGATGCTTTTGCTTTTATTTTTTATTATCAAATATCAACAAATTATATATGTGAGGGTCTGTCTCAGGAAAAGTCAATTCTATTCAATTGATCTGAAAGACTGTATTTATTCTGCTTCCATGATCTTTTAATTACAACCATTTTGTAGTCCAGTTTGAAATTGGGAAAAGTAATGTTTCCTATCTTTTTCTCAAATATTGATTTTGCTATTTGGTGGAGTTTATTGTTACACATAGATTCGAGGAGTTGTTTGTCTATTGAGCACAAAATTTGCTGTGGGCTTGTGGTAAATGGCTTTGATGATGATGAGGAAAATTACTTGAATTTCCACTTAGTTGAGAAGAAATTAGTTTGGGTTTTTATCATAAATGGATGCTGGATTTTTTGAAATGCATCTCTGCATATATCAATATGAGCATATATATATTTATATGATATATTTTTAATAATATGATGTATTACAATTGATTTATTTTTGTGTGTTAAAGCATTATTACATTCCCTGGATGAATTTAACTTGGCCAAGGTGTATGATCTTTTTAATGTATCTTTGCATCAGTTTTCATCAAGAATGTCAGTTTATAATTTTCATTTTTATAATGTCTCTGTCTGCTTTTGTTTACAAGGTGAAGTTTTCTTCATATTAACATGAGATGCTCCTACAGAAGTATTTTTATTCCTTAAATGTCTTGGAAGATCCTAAAAAGAATTGGCAAGAGATCCACTTCGAAGGTGAGAGATATCTTTTTTGGAGGGCAGGGGCGGGGGGGGGGCACACCTGATGACGCTCAGGGGTTACTCCTGGATATGCACTCAGAAATCGCTCCTGGATTGGGGGACCTTATGGGATGCCAGGTGATAGAACTGCAGTCCGTCCTGGATCAGCAGTGTACAAGGCAAAGGCCCTACAGCTGTGTCATTGCTGTGGCTATAAGTGTGAAAGATCTTATTAGTGAATCCATCTGGGCCTGGAATTTTGCTTTGGGGAAGATTTAAATTTCCTTGTTAGTGATAGTTTTGTTCCTATATTCGAAATCACCTTGATTCAGCCTTGGGAGGTTTTAAGAGTACAGGAATCAATATGCTTTTTCTAGGTTATTTCATTTTGTTACATAAAGATTTTCAACGTGACTCTCATGATCCTTTGAATTTCTGTGGTATCTGTTATGATTTTCCTCCTTTCATTTCTGGTTTTGTTTATGAGGTTCTCTTTCTTTTTCAATCTTTCTAGTCATATATTTTGTATTCATTCATCTTTTGTATCTTTATTGGATTCGATTCATTACTTTCTCTCTGAATTGTTTTTTTGTTTTGGGGCCACACCCGGTGACCCTCAGGGGTTACTCCTGGCTATGTGCTCAGAAATAGCTCCTGGCTTGCCAGATCATATGGGATGCTGGGGATCAAACCTAGGTCTGTCCTAGGTAAGCAGTGTACAAGACAAAAACCCTACCCCTGTGCTATCACTTTGGCCTCTTTCTCTCTGAATTTTATTATTTCTTTTCTTTGTGTGCTTTGGGCTCCTTCGGTCAATCATTTATTTTTACTTTCTTAAGTTGTGCAGCAGGTTATTTAAGGTTATTTACGTGTGCCCTTTCTTGTGTCCTGATGAATGCTTGCAGAATTATAGTCTTTCTTCTCAACACTGCTTTTGTTATGTCTCAAGAGCTCTATTAGTCCATATTCTAATTTTCTTTGTTTCTGAATCTTTTCATTTCTCATGTGAGTTCCTCTCTGATCTAGAGAACTCTCTATATTTCTATTTGTGATTTCTATTTTTCAGAGCATCACTGGTCTAGGAAGATAATTTGTATTAATTATATTGTTTGACTGTGTGGAGGTATGTTTTGTGTCTTCCCACGTGATATATCTTAGAGAATGTCCCATGAGCATTGGAGAAGAATTCTATTAAGCTTTTGGAGTATGAAAATCATATATGTATAAGTATATAAATATACATATATATATATATATTATCCTTCTCTTCCAATTTTTTTCTTCAAAGCAAGTATTATTTTACTAAGCCCTAGTTGATCTTCTGAGAGGTAACAGAATGGTATTGAAGTTTCCAACTACTGCTGTGTTGTTATCTATATCTTACTTCAAGTTTATTGGCAATTGTTTTAAGTATTTTTATTGTGCTTAATTAGGTGCATTTATGTTCAGACTTGTGATTTTTGTTGATATATATATATATATATCACTTGATTAAAAAATTAGCACTGCAGGACCAAAACCAGTACAGTGGGTGAGTGTTTGACTTGCATATATGTTACTCAGATTCAATCCTTATCATACTATATGGTCCCCCACGTCCAACAGAGGTAATTCTAATTGGAGTAACCCCTAAGTACTGACCTCAAAATAGAAAAATATTAACTTTGTCTTCCCATGTAAGTTTTTACAGTCTGAAGTCAATGTTATCTGATACGAGTATGACCCACCCCAGTTTCTTAAGGTAGTTGCTTGCTTCAAGAATTTTTTTCCAGCCTTTGACTTTGAGTCTGTGTATGCTCTGAATTCAAATGTGTTTCTTGTAGGCAGCAAAATGTTAGGATCAATTCACAAATCCATCCTGCTGCTCTTTATTTCTTAAGAGGCACACCTATTGAGAGAGATCATTTTATATTTTAATTTATTTATATTTTATTTATTTTATTAGTTATTCATTTTATTATTTATTTTATTTATATTATATTATAGACATTATTCTATATTTATACCTATTTTATATACTTATATTTATTATAAATATATGGGATGTTGGGATTCGAACCTGCTCCAGCCGCATGCAAGGCAAGCACCCTACCTGCTGTGATATTGCTTTAGCCCCATTGTGCCAACTTTTTCAAAAGTTTGCTGTATTTACGGGATTCATTTTGTCTTTAAGTAACCCACTTATTTCTTGTAAAAATAGTTTTGAGTCGATGAAGTTACTAAATTGTTGTTTATTCATAAATCTTTGTATCATTTTGAGAAATCTGAATGGAAGTCTGACTGAGTAGAGTTCTTATTGAATTCATCTCATTGAAATCTTTCACTATATCCCACCATCGTCTTTAGGCCTAGAAGATTTTGTTTGGGAAATCTGCTGTAAATCATAAGGACACTCATTTGTATTTAATTTCCTTCTTTGTTTTTCTGTTCTCAACATTCTAGCTCTACATGTATGGTTCTCATTATTCTGAATAGTATGTGTCTTACAGTAATTTTATTTAAAGTTGCTTGGATCTATAAGGCCTGTATGTGGATGCAGGCACACTCCAGCTCTGGGAGCTTCTTAGCAATGATGTCTTTTCTGTTGCCATCCTGATTCTTATGGTGTTCCTCGTAAATTCATCCCAAAGAGAGAGAATAGATTAATAAATAATGAATAAATAAAGTAAATAAATAAAACAAAGTATTGATGAATAACTAAAATAATGAATTAACAAAGTCCATTTATTTGAATTTTTTTTCAGTCTTCTGTTGTTTACTGTACCTCATCTTTAAACTCACTTATTCTGTCCTCAGCAGTAGTTATTCTGCTGGTGAGGCCTTCCATTAAGTTTCTGTTTTTTTCCTATCAGGTTTCTCAAGTCTGTCATTTCTGTTTGTTGTTTCATCATTTATGCTCTTATGTCCTCTTTTTATTTGCAGTCTGGTACATTTTTCTTTGACCATAAGCATTTCTACTCTAAATTCCTTTTCTTAGAGATGATTATATAGGATGTTATTACTAATTGAAATCTCAGTATTACAGTCTTCACCCCCTTCCATGGTGCTTACCTGTGGTGACATACAATGGTTTCTTTTGTAATATGGGTGACCTTCTTCACTTCACTCGAAGTATTAAACCCACTGCCTGGGAGATCTCTGATGAGGAATGAAAATTATCTTGCAGCCATGTTAGCAGCTGCTGCTTTGGGAAAAAGCATAAATTCCTGACCTTCGGGAGAAACCTTTCTGTGGCTCATCTTTTTGTGTATGTCTAGCCTTTATGGTCCTCTCTGGGTGGTGGGGAGAATTCAAGCCTTGGGGACCTACTTAGGGAAAAATATAATCTTTATTTCCTTATTCAAATCCATTTCATCCGAGGCCAGAGAAATACACAGTGGTAGGGTGTTTGCTTTGCTAGTGACCGATTCAGGTTAGATGGTGGTTTGAATCCTGGCATCTCATATAGTTCCCCAAGCCTGCCAGGAGAGATTTCTGAGCACAGAGCCAGGAGTAACCACTGAGTGCCACCGGGTGTGACCCAAAAACTAAAAATAAATAAGCAAATTTATTTCATCTATCGGCCACACCAGGCAATGCTCAGGGGATATTCCTGGCTCTGTGCTCAAGAGTCATTTCTGCCAGTACTTTCGGGACCTCTTGGATTCCAAGAATTGAATCCAGGTCTGTAGTGTACAAGGCAAGTGCCTCCCCACTGTGCTTTTGCTTTGGCCCCAAGATTAATATTTACATCTGTTAGATAATCATTAACAGATAGATACAACTTAATTAAAAATGTACACTGGGTCACTGACAAATTCAAAGATAGGTTTCTCATATCTTTGTCTAAATGTTCTGGCATACCCACATATTTGTAAAAACATATTGATCTTTACTCATCTGAAATATCCGATAATCAGTTCTCAAGAATATACAATACAGGGGGCCAGAGAGATAGCATAGAGATAGGGGGTTTACCTTGCATGCAGAAGGACGGTGGTTTGAATTCTGACATCCCATATGGTTTCCTGAGCCTGCAAGAGCAATTTCTGAGCATAGAGCCAGGAGTAACAACCCCTGAGTGCTGCTGGGTGTGACCCCAAAACAAACAAAACAAAACAAAAGGCTATATAATATAAGTACTCGAATGTATTTTGCTTTTTGCTTTAACTGAACCCTGAAAGTCTCATTTACTATAGTTTAGTGTTGAATCAGGAAATCTATGAAGTGTTCTCTCTCTGAAAGTTATTATTTTCAAGGTTTTCTCTGTAATAAATTAAGGTATATGATGTCACTTTATCTAATCAAATAAAGAATTTTGAAGAACATTATAAACTTTGGATTAATTTGTCTAAACTAGGAATTACTGTATAACACTTTCTCTGAAACTCAGGGCTTAAAAATTAGTATTTATATTCCAGAGAAATACTATATCAGATACATCATTTGTCTTTCAGAGCCAGGGTTACAGAGTACCTCCAGATGTGGTCTAAAATAAAATAAAATAAAATTTAAAGCAACTAAATAATAAACAAAATAGGATGTATTATCTTGAATTTCTAAATTAATAATGTGTCGGTCTATCAAGAGGCAGCTTCCAAGCAGGCTTCTCTTTTGCATTTACTTTAAGACTTAAATGTGTGTGTGGAGGTGGATGGTAAATTCTTTAAAATAATTTACATAATTATTGGCACGATTACAAAATTCTCATGAATGGAATGATGGAAGTTTATTGCCTCTCATGGCTGAGACCAGCTACTACCCTCATTATTTTGTCATGATACTTTTTCCATAGCATAATTCTGACCAGAACTTGCCTCATCAGAATTTACGAACAAGGCATGGGTGGAGAAAATATAAATGATAAGAGAATTTTCCAGGTCATTTTTAAATAATGAACAGCAAGTGGCAGCTTATTTATTTGCAATTATTGAACTTCCGAAGGAAGTGGTATTTTGAGTCATACCCAGCCGTGATTAGAGCTCATTTTTGATTCTGTGCTCAAAGATCATTTCTGACAGTTTTTGTAAAATCGTAAGCAGTGCCAGGGAATTTAACCAGATCTAACCAGAATCAGTCATGTTCAAGAGAAGTACCTTAACATCTGTACTATCTTTGAGACCTCATTCAAGAACTCTTTTTAAAGGCCTACTTCTTAGTGCAAATGAAATACAAGAAAGTAAGTTATTGGGAACCTTTTCAGAAACTGCCTACAACAAAAAATAGTCTCTCGATGCAACTATCTGAGGTTGAGTGACTTAAATTGTCAATAAGATGAATAATATGTGGTAAGCAGTAAAGTACTATGAAATAATGCAATTTTAATAATATTGTCATAATAACATCTCTAGGAGGAGTTATTATCATTTATGTTAGAAACCAACATACCTGAGTTAATTTTGTAGACAGTATGACAAAATAACAAAACTTATTAAGACTGTGAGATCTAGAAATGCTTTTCAGTATAAGTTGAATAGCACAAAGAACTCAACATATCAAACATATTAACAGGAAAGGAAATCAAATTTGCCACTAGAGCTAAGACAAGATGGACCATATAATCTTAATGTACTTGCTTAGATAGTATTCATGCTGAGCCCATTAGATCTTGTAGCATAATGTATTCCTTCAAGAACATAGACAAGGCACTGCACTGAAAATTATATGTGCTATTATTAGTACTCTTCTGCTTACTCTCCTGTGGCCCATGCGAGTTTCTCTATTTTGTAACAGTCATTTCTAATGATTTATTCTACAGAATTTATTTCTCAACCTCAGATCAAGCTAAAACTGCTAGAGAATTTATGAAACTCAGAAATTATTTTTTTTGCACAACTCCCAAAATATATGTATAGATTATACCCCATTCGCAGTCTTTTATAAAGAAAATACTTTATTTATTGATTCAGTGAGTGATTGGTTTTTTGACCACACCCAGCATTACTCCGGGGTTACTCCTGGCTCTGCACTCAGAAATGCCCCTGGAAAGCTGGGGGAACACAAGGACTGCCAGGAATCGAACTGGGTCCTTCCCAGGTGGCCATATGAAAGGCAAGCACCCTACAGCTGTGCTATCTCTCTGACTCCAACCCATTAGCAGTCTAATATCTCTATTTATGCTCATAAATATCATGTTGGACAATGTGCCTAAAAATAAGTCCCTTTACATTTATACCTATTATAAACATTTTTTAGTATTTTTTTTACTTATTTAAACATCTTGATTACAAATATGATTGTGATTAGGTTTCAATCATGTAAAGAACACCCCCTTCACCAGTGCAACATTCCCACCACCAATGTCCCAAATCTCCCTCCATCCCACCCCACCCCCACCTGTACTCCAGACAGGCTTTCCAGTTCCCTCATTCATTCACTTGATTATGGTAGTTCTCAGTGTAGTTATTCCTATAACTGCCCTCACCACTCTTTGCGGTGAGCTTCATGAAGTGAGCTGGAAGTTCCAGCCCTCCTCTCATTGTCTCTGAGGATTGTTACAAAAATGACTTTTATTTTTCTTAAAACCCATAGATGAGTGAGACTATTCTGCATCTCTCTCTCCCTCTGACTTATTTCACTCAGCATAATAGGCTCCATGTACATCCATGTATAGGAAAATTTCATGACTTCTTCTCTCCTGATGGCTGCATAATATTCCATTGTGTATATGTACCACAGTTTCTTTAGTCATTCATCTGTTAAAGGGTATGTTGGCTGTTTCCAGAGTCTTGCTATGGTAAATAGTGCTGCAATGAATATAGGTGTAAGGAAGGGATTTTTGTATTGTATTTCTGTGTTTTTAGGGTATATTCCTAGAAGTGGTATAGCTGGATCATATGGGAGCTCAATTTCTAGTTTTTGGAGGAATCTCCATATCACTTTCCATAGGGTTGTCTAGACAGCATTCCCACCAGCAGTGGATAAGAGTTCCTTTTTCTCCACATCCCCACCAGCACCAATTGTTCTCATTCTTTGTGATTTGTGCCAATCTCTGTGGTGTGAGATGGTATCTCATCGTTGTTTTGATTTGCATCTTCCTGATGATCAGTGATGAGGAGCATTTTTTCATGTGCCTTTTGGCCATTTGTATTTCATTTTTTATCAAAGTGTCTGTTCATTTTTTCTCCCCATTTTTTGATGGGATTAGATTTTTTTTCTTATAAAGTTCTGTCAGTGGCCTGTATATTTTGGATATTAGCCCTTTATCTGATAGGTATTGAGTGAATAGTTTCTCCCACACGGTGGGTGGCTCTTGTATCCTGGGCACTATTTCTTTTGAGGTGCAGAAGCTTCTCAGTTTAATGTATTCCCATCTGTTGATCTCTGCTTCCACTTGTTTGGAAAGTGCAGTTTCCTCCTTGAAGATGCCTTTAGTCCCAATATCATGGAGTGTTTTTACCTACGTGTTGTTCTATATACCTTATGGTATCAGGTCTGATATCAAGGTTGTTAATCCATTTGGTTTTTACCTTCGTACGTGATATTAACTGGGGGTCTATGTTCGCTTTTTTGCAAATGGCTAACCAGTTCTGCCAGCACCACTTATTGAAGAGGTTTTTCCCTGATCCATGTAGGATTTCTTGTTCCCTTGTCAAAAATTAGGTGATTGTATTATTACAATGTTTATAATAAAAGAAAATTAGTTCAAAGTAAAATATTTACAACAATGTTTTACTTAATTCAGTGATAAATTTTATCTTATATTATTTTATGTTTAGGGGGTTGAGATTGGAGTACACAAGTGTTGTTCAGGACTTACTCCTGGTTCTGTGCTCAAGGATCACTTCTGACTATTCTGGGCCACCGTATGTGGTATGAACATCCAAGCAGGATCTACACTGTGGCGGTTTTAACTATTTTAAGATAATACTGATGCTGAGTTATATAAAGAAAAATGTTTGCCTTGCAAATTGCCAACTGAAATTTTATAACCCAGCATCACAAGATTGACTTTTGAGCACTAAGCCAATGCAATGTGGCCCAACACTTACTGCCAAAAATAAATTAAATGCTATTTGACTTTCTTATCTTGACAATCATGACACAATTCATTGCTGATTTATGTCTTTCATCTCAGGATGTTTATTTGTACATATATATTTCCAAGTTATCTATAAATCAGTAGGTGCTAGTGTCTTGAAGTGAAGCAAAGCACTATATATTTCTCTCATCTCAGAACCTAGAAAATAATTTCAGATTGTATTTAATTCATTCCAGAAGGAGAAATATTACACTTCTTAGAAATTAAGAATTTTCTCAGAAATTTCACAGTATCCTTTAGAAAATTTGCTTTTCTAAAATTTAATATTTGATAGTTTCAATTTAAACATAGTTATATAGTATCAATTAGTTGTCCTCCTGTATATGTTATTTTTACAATATAAAAGGAAATATAGCAAGAATGTAAAGATTGCATAAAACAGCAAACTTTATTTTCTGAAAATATTTTATTATATGTATCTTAAATTTATAAAAAATAAAATACCTATAGAAATTTGATAGCACATGTGCATTATATATTTTTATTATTATTTTTCTTTTTTTAAATTTTTTTCTCTTTATTTGAATATCTTGATTACATAAATGACTGTGATAAGGTTTCAGTCATATAAAGAACACCCTCTTCACCAGTGCAACATTCCCGCCACCAATGTCCCAAATCTCCCTCCATCCCACCCCACCCCCACCTGTACTCCAGACAGGCTTTCCAGTTCCCTCATTCATTCACTTGATTACGGTAGTTCTCAGTGTAGTTATTTCTATAACTGTGCTCACCACTCTTTGTGGTGAGCTTCATGGAGTGAGCTGGTGTTCCAGCCCTCCTCTCATTATCTCTGAGGATTGTTACAAAAATGACTTTTATTTTTCTTAAAACCTATAGATGAGTGAGACTATTCTGTGTGTCTCTCTCTCCTTCTGACTTATTTCACTGAGCATGCTAGATTCCATGTACATCCATGTATAGGAAAATTTCATGACTTCATCTCTCCTGACAGCTGCATAATATTCCATTGTGATATTTTTATTATTACCTTTTTTCTATAAGAATGATTTGTGGGGCTGGAGAGATAGTAGGGAGGTAGGGTGCTTGCCTTTCATGCAGAAGAACAGTGGTTCGAATCCTGGCATCTCATATGGTCCCCCAAGCCTGCCAGGAGTGATTTCTGAGCACTGTCGGGGTGACCCAAAAACCAAAAAAAAAAAAAAAAGATTTTTTATATCCATTAAATTATAAGGTAGAGTACAATATAGAGGAATATGTTTCTCAGTACAATATAGAGGAATATGTTTCTCATTAACAAGGTTTCTGCTTATTTTATATGACTAACACTAAAAAAAAAACCTGAAATTCCCTCTAATTACAAAAATTGGCCAATAAAATTTTCAAAATTGTTGGTCTTCAGACATCATAATCAAAAATATATATGTAAACAATAGGCACATATTTAAATTTAATATGGAATTGGAAGTAAGATTCATTCATCCATACTACAGAATCAAAATATCCTAGTTCAAATCCAGATTTGCAAAATAATTTCATTCTGTTGGAAAGTTTACTTAACCTCACTGGTTGAAAATAATAACACCTTGTTACAGAGTTTTATTTGTAATCAAGGGGGTTAATATATAAAAATTAAAAAATTGGAACAAAGGGTTATATTCTTGAAATATTTAAAATAAACTATCTCTTAATATATAATGATCACATTCACAAAAATCAAAGATAATTGTTTAAAAAAGACTTAATATAAACAATTTTTTTTGGTTTTTGGGCCACACTCTGTAATGCTCAGGGGTTGCTCTTTACTATGCGCTCAGAAATCGCCCCTGGCGATATGGGCATCCCATATGGGATGCCAGGGATTGAACCACTTTTGTCCTAAGTTAGTGCAGGCAAGGCAAATGCCCTATGCCTTGTGCCTCCGCACCAGCTCCAACAAAACCAATTTTGATTAAGCTTTAGAGGTCTCTGGTGTCTGGTGATTATCCTCTTGACTGCAATCATTTCTTTACAAGAATTTATCTGTCAGCAGTAGTAGTTGAAGTGGTCAATTATCCACATTATCTCCACACTAATATTTATCACAATTGCTGTTCTAAAGCAGGAATAAGGAATAGCTAAAGAATCATATTCTACTAAATATGAATACAGTCATTAATTTAAAAGCTAATGTATAGGTAAATAGTGATATTTTAGGCTTTTAATTTTTTATAATTTTGAAATAAAGTAATAAATACTGTGGCAATATCATTGGTATGAGACTGTAAATGTATTATTTTCTGAAGGAATTTTCCATTTCACTAGTTACAGAAAATAATTGCCTTTTCCAGTCATTCTTTTATGGTCTGAAAAATCAGTGAAAATATTCTTTTTGTTGTTGTTTGTTTTTTGGGCCACACCCGGTAGCGCTCAGGGGTTCCTCCTGGCTCTAAGCTCAGAAATCGCTCCTGGCAGGCTCAGAGGACCATATGGGTTGCCGGGAATCAAACCACCGACCTTCTGATTGCAAGACAAATGCCTTACCTCCATGCTATCTCTCCAGCTCCCTGAAAATATTCTTAATACAACGCAAATGATGCAAGAATTCATTTCAGAAATGCAATATGGCCATACATAAAAAATAAAAACTAAAAGATTTACGCTATATTATGTCTATATTGCTCAACATTGGATCCTCAGAAATTATTGACCCACCTATATTAGAGCATAAACTAAACATGTGATGCATTATTTGATGAGTGTTAATTCGAAACTCATTTAAAGCTCAAGCTATTCAAAGAAATTCTTGTTTTCTAAGTGGCGGGACAGTTTATTTCTTACTAGATAATGCCACTTCATGTTTTGTGTTCAACTGAATAGCAATAAAACTTAGTGTCATATTTCTTCTATTCCAACCCCTTATTTTTCCAAGCATAACATATTTCAAATAGGTCATGTAATTATTCCCTGCCCTATAACTACTATATATCACTAAAACTTAATCTCTTTGACATTGACAACTCTGTGTTTAGTGACAATGATAGAGAAGCGATGACAAAACAAGAATTTCTTCTCTTCCATATGTTATTTACCTAGTTAATACTATGACTGTGAGAAGAGTGAGTGTGAGAACATATAAAAAGATGATGTTAATTACTAATTTACTGAAATTTTGATACATTAACATTGAATTATCATAGTTAGCTTGCCAGGAGCTATTTCTGAGCAGACAGCCAGGAGTAACCCCTGAGCACCATCGGGTGTGACCCAAAAACCAAAAATAGGGCCCGGAGAGATAGCACAGCGGCATTTGCCTTGCAAGCAGCCGATCCAGGACCAAAGGTGGTTGGTTCGAATCCCGGTGTCCCATATGGTCCCCCGTGCCTGCCAGGAGCAGACAGCCAGGAGTAACCCCTGAGCACCGCCGGGTGTGGCCCAAAAAACAAAAAAAAAAAAAGAAAAACTTCAAATGTTCTAATTAAAAGTCATATGCCTTTTTATTTAAAATGAGGAGCATTAATCAAGAAAGAGGCCAATGGACATAATAGACTAGCAGTTATAATTAGGGAGTGGACATAATGACCTACGTCATCAAATGGAATCCCAATACCAATAATGAAAATGAGCTTTGCAACAAGGTCTCATATTTTTTCACTTTGCAAACTCTTTTTTATATTAGGGTATTTTAGATTACTTGAACCACGGTGATTGTTTTAATTTGCTCATCGCTTAAGACTTCTCCTTGACATACTGTGATCCAGGACACAGATTTATTTTACAAGGCTTCTTTAAGTCCTTTGAAATCCTCTAAGAGTTCAGACATATAATCTTTATATCTTGCACCTGAACTGCTTCAGGGAGAACCTCCCTTGGCTTTTCCTAATACTCAGTAGAGGAGTTAAAATATAAAGATTAAGAGCAGGGAAGATAGTTACTGAAGAATAGAACCATGGACACCTACAAATAGTCTCCATGTTAGCACCAGGCCAGCTCTATGGATTCACTCTAAAGAGATAAACAATAATCTGTGAAAAATATGGGTATACCAGACACACAGCAGGAAGCTGGCAATCAAAGGAGGAAAAGCTAGGCCAAGCCCTCATCTTGCCAAAGCCATGCCTGCTGCATCCATCACCCATAATCACTGATTTCCTTACCAAATTTTTCAGTTTTAGTTACTTTTTATTGTTCTCATTTCTGCTCTCATATCTTCCTGTGTTTTATTTGAAGTATGTTCCATTGTTTCTTTGAGCTCTTTGAATATCTTAAGCATTTTCACTTGGAACGCCACCTCAGGGAGGTCATATAATCCTGTGTCTGCAGGATTGCAGTCTTCAACCATCAATGTTCTGGGAGTGTGTGTGGGGGGGGGGGGGAATTGTGCCACTTTATCATTGTTCCTTTTATGTCTCAAGGTGCTTCTTTTCTATGTCACTTTCAGTCTTCCCCAGTGATAGAGAGGACTAATGAAGAATTATGAGGATGAGAAATTATTTTCCGGCCACATAAATGGCCACCGGCTTGGAAGGTCCCAACCTGGTGGTGTTTACTACATGTGCGTAGGCTGAAGTTCTTTCTTTGAAGCAGATCAGACCACTGTCCAACACTATTTTACCTAGTAAAATGTGCTACATTTTTTAATATTCATTTTAGGAATCTGTAAGGCCTCTGACTTCAGATGATTTTCCGAGATTTCATCTCAGTTTTCAGTGCATTTAGTCATCACTAAAAGAACATTTAACACATGTATTAATCTTTCTTTTTGGTTTGGTTTGGTTTGGTTTGGTTTGGTTTGGTTTGGTTTGGTTTTGGGGCTACACCCAGTGATGCTCAGGGGTTACTTCTGGTTCTGTGCTCAGAAGTCGCTCCTGGCTTGAGGACTCATATGGGATGCTGGAGGATCGAACCACTGTCCATTCTAGGTCAGCCACATGCAAGACAAACACCCTACCACTGTGCCACTGCTCCAGCTTCACTCATGTGTTAATTTTATAAGTGTATACATATTTCTCTTAGAGTATGACTTGCAACCATTGAATTTTTTCTGAACAGAAATGTTACATATAGTAAATCCATATAATATTTAAATTTATTTTGTTTTCAACTATTTGTCCTATGCATTTATTTGATCTCATGATAGGTATTACATGCAGACCACTTCATATGCTTATTTGTAAAATGTAGTCATTATAATTTAAATCCTCAAAATAAATGAGAAGATGACAGTAGAATTTGGGGGTAATTTCAACAGAAACAACAAAAGGATCATTGGGGTCCCATAGATATAGGAAGAAAAACCCTATAAAAATAACAAAGACATCATTGCCAAAAAGTTACCAGTGTGAAAGAGCGTATACTCCCACACTGTGGCTGTCCATAAAGTCAACGAAAAGAGAGTCAAAATAAAAGAGCTAAAAAAGGCACAATGCTAAAAACCATAGAGATAGAAAAAAAGAAATCAGGAAGATAAAAAAGAAAATTATAAACAAAGGAACATCCTTAATATTTACAGCATATTTAACACAAACAATCTCCAAGCCTGAAGAAATGCTGAGATATAGTGAAAAAACTTAATAAAACAAACTACTCAAGAATACTTTACTTTGTAAGGCTACCAATCAGGTTTGAAGGAAGGAAAAAACAGCTTCGCAGATAAACAACAGTACAGGAAATTTACAGACTCAAAACCAACTTTACAAGGAGAACTGAGGGCCAGAGAAACAGCACAGTGTGTAGGGCATTTGTCTTGCATGCAGCCAACCTAGATTTGATTCCTGGCATCACATATGGTCTCCTGAGCCTGCAAGGAGTGGCTTCTAAGCACAGAGCCAGGAAAGAATGGTCCTGAAAGCTTTTGAATGTGGCCCCAAATCAAAACAAAACAAAAAGAAGACTGAAAATGATACTTTAAAGCAAGACAAACCCCACAAACACTCCAACTTCTACAAAAAGATGAGCACGGGGCCAGAGAAATAACATGGAGGTAAAGCATGTGCCTTGCATGCAGAAGGTCGGTTGTTTGAATCCCATCATCCCATATGGTCTCCTGAGTCTGCCAGGAGCGATTTCTGAGCAGAGAGCCAAGATTTTTTTTTTTTATTTTGTGCCACACCCGGTGAGGCTCAGGGGTTACTCCTGCCCATGCGCTCAGAAATCACTCCTGGCTGGGGGGACCATATGGGACTCCGAGGGACGAACCACGGTCTGTTCTAGTGTAGTGTGCGCAGGCAGATAGATACCTTACCACTTGCACCAAAGTTCTAGCCCCTGAATCCAACATTCTTCTGCTACAAGAAACACATTTGCAATGTCAAGGCAAACATTAACTGAAAGTCAATGGTTGTAGGATAGCTCCTCAAGCAAAAATTTCCATTAAAAAGGCTCAAGTGGACATACTAGCATCAGATGACATAAGTTTATGATACAGTTAGAGTTATTTTTTGGTCTTTGGACCATACCCGGTAACACTCAGGGGTTACTCCTGGCTATGCGCTCAGAAATCACTCCTGGCTTGGGGGAACAGATGGGACATGGGGGATTGAATGGTGGTCCGTCCTAGGTTAGCGTGGGCAAGGCAGACATGCTTCCATTTGCACCACCTCTCTGGCCATGAGGGAGGGTTATTTCTTAATAACTACGGGATAGATATCAGGAAGAAGTAACACTCTTAATATATATATACACACACACACACAATGAGGGGACAAAAATATTTAAAACAACTGCTAATAGTCTTGAAGAAAGACATCAATATTAACACAAAAGTAGTTGGAGACTTAAATAACATTGTCGCCTCTTATTCAATTAACCATGCTAAAACTCAACAAAGATATACTGGTTTTGAAGGGAAAAATTGAAGATAAGGACTTTTCATCCCCAAAAGCTGAATACACATTCAGTCTTTAAATTAAACTGCATGCTTCCTCACAAAACATACTTCCATAAAATAAGAGGGTAAAAATTCTACCAAATTCTCAGACCATAATGCATCGAAAATAGAAGTAAATTGTAATCAGAAACAGAGAAATAACTCTATCACATTAAATTAAGCAGCTCACTATTAAACAAGTAGAACAGAGAAGAAATCGAAGATGAAATAAAACTATTTTATAAAAACAAGTGAGAATAAGGACACAAACTATCAAGATTTGTGGAATACAACAAAAGCAGTATTACAAGGAAAGTTTAAAGCTTTGCAAGAATTCATCAGGAGAGAATAAAGGGCCTACACATTAATCTTAAATTCACATCTAAACAAATTATAAAATGACCAACAAAATGAGCCAAAAGCGAGCACAAGGAAAGAAATAATAAAACTTAGAGCAGAAATTGATCAACTGAAATCTCAAAAACTATACAAAAGATTAATGAAAGCAGTTTGTTCTTTAAAAAATAAATGAAATAGACAAGGCATTAAAAAAGCTCACATAGAAAGAGAAAGAACTCTTAAAATAAAATCAGAAGTGAAAAGGGGTGTTGTCACAACAGACACTACAGACATTCAAAGAATGACCAGAGGTTTCTTTGAGAATATTTCTGCCATAAAATGAGAGAACCAAGAAGAAATGGACACATTATTGGGACTCCTCAAAACCCCAAGTTTGAACCAAGATACTTGAATACTCGACTACTTGAACAGACCTATCATTGGAACTGAAAGGAGTTCTGAAAGGAGTTCTGAAAGGAACTAAAATGATTTACATCATACCCCAACAGTTAGCAATATTAAAACAGTGTCTCAAGATGAAAAAGGAAGAAAGAGAAAGAAATATATCTGCCATAGAGGCAGGCAAGGGAAAGGAATGAGGAAAGATGGGTGGATAATTGGGAACAATGGTAGAAGAAATGTAGACTGGTAAAGGGATGGGTGTTGTACATTGTATGAATGACAAAAAAAAAGAACTGTGAGAAATATTGTAACTGTAGAAATATATTTTACTTTTGTGTTCATAGATTGGCATGTTAAATGTTAAAATGTTTACAATTTAAATATATTAAAATGTTTAAGTGTTAAGATGCTTATAACCCTTACTTATTGCCCAGAACATATTTTATAACAATTTTAAAGATGTCTTAAATTTCACGTGAAAATATTATGCACTCCAAATATTCTAAGACATATTGAAAAAGAACAAAGCATCACAGTCCTTTATTTCAATATATATTACAATGCTTCTGTTTTTGTTGCAAGAGGCATACAAATAGTCATAATAGATTACATAATTAAGAAGGAAACCCATGTTAGTACTTTTAAGCTAATTTTTTTGCAAAGATACAACAAATATACATAGAGGAAAGAAGATTTTCTTTAACACTCATGTTGCTAAAGTGAATTTAAAACAAAAATATATTTAAATATGACCAGTGTCTGAAAGCATTAAAATTTATTTAAAATTCAGCTAGTTTATCACATAAATATCAAAGATGTTACACCCAAATCATCTTTTATTATCAAAATTTCCATCCCAGACAAAGTGGCATGATTATGTCTATTTTGTACATTTGTATGGTGTTTTTATCTAAAATTTAAAGACCTAGTGTGTTAATTCATTGTTAATTTCTACATATTATTTTATATGTCAGAATCTAAGAAGCATAGTCTACTTGAACTACTCTGCGGAAAAAAGTAACTCTATGGTATTTTGTATTCTACTTAATATAGGCTATTTCTATTTTGGTATTGAGATTATGAGGCATAGGGGCTGGAGTGATAGCACAGCATAGTGCTTTTGCCTTGCATGCGGCTGACCCAGGATGGACCTCGGTTCGATCCTGGCATCCCATATGGTCCCCTAAGTCAGGAGTAATTTCTAATCACATACCCAGGATTAAGCCCTGATCGTCACTGGGTGTGGCCCAAAAATAAAAAAAGATTATGAGACATAATTTGTATTAATTTTCTTTTCTTTTTAATTAATACATTCTTAATTAAATCACCTTAACAGTTGTGCAAATTCAGAAATATTAACTATTTTAAAAGTTTTTAAGTTGTAAAATATAGGACTTTAATACAATATAAAGAATGAATCACGTCTTAATATCTTCTGTTTTCTACCATACCCAAGAATTCTTTAATTTTTAATTATGTCTCAGCTAACAATGGATTTAATTAATTTCATAATGGATTTAGTGTATTAAGTTAATTTTGTTTTACTTAACAATGAGCTTATATTGAAGAAAGGAATCAATCCAAATCCTTAAATTTTATTGGTAATGTAAACAGAAATATATTTCTCAGCCGGGAACCAAGGAGAAGAAAAAAAGAACCATTATCAAATGAATTTAAAAGTCCAAAGACAACCAGAGGTATAAAGGTAAATAGAAGAATATACAAGGAACAGCTCAAAAGGATTGTTATGTAAATTATTAATAGTAAATTTGCATAGTAGTCCCAAAACATCTATTCAAATCTTGTCTTATCAAGGAATAAATTCATTTTTTCATTCAAGCACTTGCAAGGTAAATTTTATATTTTCAAATGAGACACTAAACAAAACTTCGTGATTACTAAATTACATTACTAAATGTCAAATAATTCCTACATTTTAGTTCCATTTATTCTCTCATTAACTTATGACATAAGTTTTACCAACTATATAGAACAAAAGAAGAAAGGAGATTCTGATAAAGTTATTTGTCTGCACCTGTGTGGTAGACCTGCAAAAGAAAGTTTATTCAATCTAGTACATTTTATTTCCAGATTCTATGTCGTCTATGAAGGATTTTTATCTTAAAGCTTTGGCAAATTTATCCTTCTTCTTAGTACCAGACAAATATGTGCTTGTGAAAAACATGAATTCTTCATGTCTCATAATTGCATATTTGTGGATTTGAACATTTTAATCTAAAGCTGAAATTTCAGCCTCTAAAACTTGCGTGATGCTTCTTTTTAGCACTGTTTCTTCTTATTGTGCTTTGCTTCAGGATGTCTGACATTAATTGATTAATCTCCCTGAAAAAGTTGTATTTCTATTTATTATTTATAATAACTAATTCAATAGGAATAACTCAAATGCCTGTGTTTATAGAACTATTTAAAAGAGACTGACTTTAGGGTTAAACTACCAGAATATACTGGATATCAGTTCAGCCAAATCTTTTTGCAAAAAGAAAGCACAAATTGAATAGCCAAATATCTCTGTTTTCTTTTATATCAGGGACTTTTATTGATCCCTTGAAGGTGGTTTTTTTTTTGGAGGCATACATTTCCTGGAGCTGGACCTTAGCTACGTATTTCTCAGCTTCTGAACTGTCTTAGATATATAATATATCAGTCACAAAAAGAACATAGATATAATGAAAGTAATAAACAAGGTTTGGGATTGGTTAAAAATACTGCTGTGGTGCTGTAATAATGTCAGACCATTTCCTCCTGAGTAACCAGAGATTGCAAATGCTTGGAAAATGTAATAAAATTGTGTCATCTTTCAGAAACTATGGGAAATGGCTAAATTTTCACAAAGTAACTGCTTCTAGAGAAACCCTATGGGCACAATGAACCATTTGGAATAGGAAATGTAATACAGTTTCTTATTATAGTTTCTCACCATGAAAAGGGGAACATTCTTGCTACCAACATGTTCACCTGGGATCCAGTAAGACTGGAATTTCTTGAAAGGCCCTATTGCAACTATATGTATAGCATCCTTGCATTCTTATGGTGATACTGCCTACATATGGTTGTACATGGCGAACATATTCTAAATGTAAACAAAGGAAAATCAAGCAGGGAACTGCTAAGGTTAAGTTTAGAGCTTGCTGAAAATATCAGCTAGTTAAGAACAGCTGCTAGAATAAGACACTACTCATAGCCATGATTTTTCTTACAACATTTGAAAGAAATTGTAATGCTGAATCATAAGCCCTGCTATAAATAAATAATGATTGCAAATTGCTCAATCTAGAAATATTCTCATTAAAGCCCATTGTCTTTGAAGACAAAATTGCCTCGTTTATTATTTCAGTAGACTCCAACCAATTTAGAACAATTAGAGCCTGCATTAGCAAGCATGCTTGAAATGCACTGAAAATACATTAAAAGAGAAACAGGTGCTTCTCAGATCTGATGGGATCAATCACTTACTATCTACTCTAAGTAACGTGTTATTTGGTTGTAAAAACAATTTAGAGTGTCTTACTGAATAAATGCCGAATTCCAAACACCTAAGGATATTGTGGCATCAGTCTATGTGAACCTATTCATTCATCAATTTCATCATTTCTTTAATTCTACATTTCTATCGCACCAATAACATTCAAAGCAATTGGTCAACCATAAGACCTATCTAAGGATTCTTTTTAAAAATCTGTGATATAAACCCATTCATATTTTCTAGGAGAGTACAAATAAAATGTGTTCAGGTAAAGATGATGTTAGATTGAAATAGATTTACATATAGAGCTCCTGAGTGTTAAAAGAAAGGAAATTTAAGTTTAGTATTAAGGATGCCAGCAAGATATATGAAGAAATGACTTTAAATGAATGCCTGGTGATCAAAGACTCTACGATTAGTACATTTGGATAGAACAGTAGAATTGAAAAGAAAAGAAAAAGGAGAAGAACAAAAGGGGAGTGGCAGTGAAAAACAAAGTCTTTGAGAATGGAGTATTAAAGAAAATAAATCAAACCCCCAAAGTCAGATCAGAAATTTCAAATTAAGTTCATGGTTCTAGATTTTTTGGTAAATATTATACACAATAGAAAGGATGGAAATAAATTTTAAAATTGCAATAAGAATGATCAAGGCGCACAAAAAAAGAGGTGTGCTTATATCATATTTACTGGAGTGACCTTTTAAATAATAAAAAAGGGCCAAAGAGGTAGTACCTTTACCTTTACAGATGTAAAGAATTTGACTTGTTTCTTGTCTGCCCAGGTTGAATTTGTAGCATCGAATACAGTCTCTTCAGCCAGCCAGGAGTGAGTCCTAAGCACAAAGTAGAGTAAGCTCTGAGCACCCCTGGGTATGTCCTATTGCCCAAAAGAAGAAATACAAACAATTTAAGACTTGAAAATTATGGTGTGAAGAAGAAAAATAAAATGCTAAACATATAATCAAGCTGAAAAAAAGAAAAAAGTTAATTTAAAATAAACTATTTAATAAAGTAAAATAATGAAGTATATATATTACAAAAAGGAAAAATAAAGAAATGAAATTGAGTCTAGGTCCCTTAGGTTAAGAATTTTAAAAATGGCAAAAAATATCAAATATGTTAAATAAGAAGTCATAGAGACAGCATTTACCAAAATAAAAATGATAAAAACTAATGGATGTTGTATTGGGGAGTATGTAAATAAACTGATTTGGGCATAAATGATACTTTAAAATATAGGACAAGTTTCAAAAAAGACTGTCATAAAAGTCAGAGGCAACTTTGGGATATTATGAATATAAAATAAATTAAAAATATGAACAACATTTTATACTGAAAATAAAATAAAATTAAATAAAAAATTAAATGAAATTAAATGAAAAAAATGTACACGATTGTACCAAAAATTGACAGAAGTGCAATACTTATGATTTCTGAAACTTTTAACAATAATATGTATAATTAAACAAACAAAACTCTTCACAAATGTACCTCTTGTATAAATGATTTTATCAATAATTTCATCAAGCATCCAAGGAAAACAGGAAGAAATGAATGTTCAAAAATAAAAATAGGAGGTAGGAACAATAGTACAGTGGCAATGTGCTTGTCATGAACACAGCAAACCGGGGTTCTGTTCTCTGCACCACAAATTCTTCCTTCTGTCCTGGTCCCTGTGGGGTTGGATTAAAGTGTAAAAGAAAAATTTAATTACCTATATTTTACATTCAATAAAAATAATAAATTTTGAGAAATGAAGAGGAATTAAAAACAGGAATTATCAGGGAGATTGTAGAGAGCAGTTTCAATAAATCCCACTTTAGGTGTCATCAAGAGCACCATTCTAAAGATGCTAATAATAGCATCCTCCTTCAATAAAATATTTATTCCCATAATGTACATTGGTATCAATAAAAATTATTAAAAATATTTCTTCCCAACTAAAAGAAATAACAAAAGTAAGTAAAAAATAAAAGGAGTTGAGCAGAGGTGCATGGTAATGACACAGGAACTCAACAGCATCAGGTGGCAACACACTCATAAGAGCTTAAATGTTACACCCCACTCAGGAAGGGCACACACATCAGAAAAGTGTTGCACTCCTGAAAAAGAATTATTTGCCAAAAAGTCCCGCTTAGAGCAGTCAAAATCAGTTGACCCTTTGCGTGGAGTGTTTGGCCATAATTCTAAAGTGGCTGTAACTATCTCTCTCTTTATTTTTGACCATTATTAGAAATCAGGCCTCAGTAATTCTAACAAAGCAGGACAGTACAAATCCCGCCAAAAGTCTCCCACTGACCAGCTCTTGTGATCTTTGCTACTTTGGCGCCAAGATCATGTTTTTTCCCAAAACTTAGCCCATAGTAAAGCAATTTTCAGTTTTCCCCAAAACTCTAAAACATTTCTCTCTCTTCCCACTTCCCTGAAAATTACCTGGTTTCTCCTGTTTACCCAAAACAAAGCTAACTCAAAACAAAACTTCTTTTCACCTTCAGTATCGGTTCTTTAATATGCAGATTTTAGCCACCTCTTTCATTCTGTTTCCCTAACTATCTCCCACTTTCTTTGATGTCCAAAATTACACCCTGCATTCCAAACCTCAACCCTTAAAAGCTACCCAGCTCAAAAAATAAATTTGTCTTCGTCTTTCTAGACGCAAGTCCCCATGCATTCTGTGTGGTCTCATTCATTTCATATTTCATAATTCATTATTCCATATTCGCCTCTTCGTGCTCCCGCTTGACTTCCAGTGGGAAGATGAACTCACTAAGGTTATGCTTAGGAAATTTTTTATCTCATCAGGATAAAACAGTCCGCAGCACTTAAAAATTAGGTGGAATTGGCAGGAATTGTTAGCTAGCTACTCAGGTTGTACAATACCAAATACTCAACCATTCCCCTCATTAGATTGTATACATAAGGACAAACCTAGGAATCAACCAATTCAATGGGTTAAGACAATAATCTGGAAGGATTCCCAGCAGTTCTACGATCTCTCAAGTGACAATTTCAGAGAAGCATTAGGAAAGTTGTTTAATGAACTGAAAAAAAATAATGCTGACCTCAGAAAAATAAAGACAGGCTATGAAAGATATGCAAACACTGCAGAGAGAATTGACAGATCTGAAGAGTATAATGAGGAAAACTAAAAACAAAACAAAACAATAGAAGGCCTCAAGCCAGAATGGCAGTTGCTGTGGAATGAATCACTGACCTTGAAGATACAAAACACTATCATGTTTTAAACAATTAAAAAGCAACGCTAACTATACCAATAGATTATGGGATGACTTAAAGAGGAATTATTGAAGGAATACTTTCCTGAGCAATAGGAGAGATTGACAAAAAGTAATAGGTGAAGTGACGTATAAGTAAGAATTTATCTGAATCATGCTGCCAGATTCAATCATCTCAAAGCAATACACTTAAAACACATTTTTACCAATTGTTTATGAACCATACCTAGAGATAGATGCTCAGGGGTTACTCTTGGCAATATTTAGGGAACTATTTGTGGTGCCAGGGATCAAACTTTAATTCACAACATGCAAGTCAAGTGCCTTACCTAAACTACCATCACTCTAGACCTTAAAATATATTTTTGCTTCTATTTTTTCTTTTTTTATTTATTTATTTATTATTATTATTTTTGGGAGGTGGGGGTTACACTTAGCAGCTCTCAGGGGTTACTCCTGGCTCTACGCTCAGAAATCGCTCCTGGCAAGCTCGAGGTACCATATAGGATTCCGGGATTTGAACCACCATCCTTCTGCATGCAAGGCAAAGGCCTTATCTCCATGCTATCTCTCTGGCCCCTTAAAATATTTTTAAACTAAATTTGATTATATTTATGGGACAGAAAGATAGTACAACAGGCAAGGCACTTGTCTTCTTGGAGCTGACTTGGTTCAAATCCCAGCAATCTATATCTCCTCTAAGCACTGCCAGGAATGATTACTGAGGACAGAATCAGGAATAACCCCTATATGTCACTAAATGTAGCCCCCAAACCAAAAAATAAATGCATAAATGAATTGATTTGTTTATATATCATGCTGTGAAAATTTTTTTGTTTCACACTGAAGTTTAAAGTTTTGAAAATGTTATTTGAAAATTAGTGTGCCCTAATTTGGGAATATAGTTATCTATCCTTTTCCATACATCTCTTTTGTTTATTCTGTCAGCTTTTAAGATATTTTACAAGTAGAATCTGCTTATATTTTGTTCCAATTGTACCAAGTTTTCTTAGTCCGTTCAGACATCTATTTCAAAATTCTACAGATTAAATACTTATAAAGAAAAGAAATTTTTGTTTTTCACTTGATTTTGATTTGATGGTCTTATCCGGAGATGCTCAGTGTTTCTTTCAGCAGTAGGAGTGCTAGAACAGAGTGAAAAGGGGGAGCTTAGGAATTTTAATAAGGGTCTTCTGCCTTACCTCCTATACTACCTCTCCAGCCCTACAAAAGAAATGTGCTTGTCACGGTTCTAGAGACTAAGATTTCCCAGATCAATGCAGGAACATGTCATCCCATACTGAAAAAATAATCACTCTAGTAAGATCAGAGCTACCACCTTTCTGCTGAACCTTTCTTTAGAAGGTAGAAAAGCAAGCAAGCTCCCTGGGGCATCTTTTTCTAAGAGAATTTTTTTTTTATGTAGGTTCCTTTTTCATGACTAGTTATCTCCCAAAGGTTCTATCTTTTCATGCTATCATCTGAAGGTAAAGATTTCAATAAATAAAATTTTGGGGAGAACATATTCATACATAGTTTAATTAATTTTCATTGTAATGTTTTTAATATTTTATAATTTGAATTATAATTATTGGTACCTAGTGTATACAATAGAAGTTTTCATGCTTCCCTTCTATTTTGTGAATTTGTTGAATGCTACTATTGCTAGCACTTGTTTTGTTGATATATATTTTATTGTTTTATTGTCTTCTACCCCAAAGTAATATATATTAAGATATAAATATATTTAACATATTAAGAATATATATAGTTATTATTTGGGGGAGCCTCTCAATTGTTCCAAGACTGTTGTAATACTAAACCTGGATAATTTAATGCTCAGATCAAGCAATGCAGTTTTGCTCAGGTTAGATGGCGCTAGGCATTACCAGGACTACAGCGGGGCAGGAGCCATGTGGCATGTAAGATGAAACTTGGGGCTTATACCCACCAAGTTCCAGCCTTTTGATCTCTTTCATTCACATCTATTCTAGAGAATCTTATGATTTTCTAAAAAGACATACGTACATGACTAGAAGATTTATTTCTTATAACTTGTTTCTTTTTTTGTTTTTGTTTGTTTGTTTGTTTGTTGTTCTAGCCACACCCGTTTGATGCTCAGGGGTTACTCCTGGCTAAGTGCTCAGAAATTGCCCCTGGCTTGGGGGAACCATATGGGACGCCGGGGGATTGAACCGTGGTCCTTCCTTGGCTAGCGCTTGCAAGGCAGACACCTTATCTCTAGCACCACCTCGCCGGCCCCTCTTACAACTTGTTTCAATGAATGTTTGCAAGAGCATGTAATGAGTATGAATGTATTACTATCAACATTAGATTAAAATAAAATAAAGGATAATTTACAATATCCCTGAAGAAATTTAATTTGCAACAAAATTCAGATGCTAAATATAAAAGACAAATTCTTTTCTACTATTTCTTGTTGGTATTAGGGCACTGAAAAATCTACATATTAAAACTGTAGCTTATTCCTGGGCTGACCCAAATCC
Organism: Suncus etruscus; assembly: GCF_024139225.1. Classification (NCBI taxonomy): domain Eukaryota; kingdom Metazoa; phylum Chordata; class Mammalia; order Eulipotyphla; family Soricidae; genus Suncus; species Suncus etruscus. Next base: position 104,377,558 of record NC_064858.1, read on the forward strand.
ATCTTTGCTTATAAATTTCAATGATATGATGAATAATATTGTTAAGTTTTTTGTTTTTGTTTTTGGGCCACACCCAGCGGAGCTCAGGAGTTACTCCTGGTTCTGCGTTCAGAAATTGCTCCTGTCAGGCTTGGAGGACCATATGAGATGCCGGGCATCGAACAGGGGTTTGTCTGGGGTTGGTCCCCTACAAGGCAAATGCCCTACCACTGTGCTGTCTCTCCAGTCCATGATGTATAATTATTAATTTTGTAACATTTTCTTCTCCAAATTCCAATCATATCACAATTATTTCTCTTTTGTAGACTTAAGTAGGGAAAGTAATTAACCAGCTGATTTGTTTGAGAAATTTCCTAATTTATTCTCTGTAGTTCCATTTCTTTCTGGAAAAAAAAAAAAACTCAGACTTGAGTCAGATGATATATGTGTTAAGAAAATATGGTTCCTGCCTAGAAAAATCACATTAAAATCTTCTATAAATATTAATGCTTATATATTAAAGTACAATATCTGTAAAATACCCCTCATTATTCTATATACTCTACAATTTTTAAGCTCTTTTTAGAGATCTACTTTTGAAAGTTGGTGTATTGTAGCAAATAATTGCAAAAAGATTAAATTTTCAGTGAATCCCTTACCTAATGACCTGGGAAATTTTAGCTTTCCTTCTCAGGATATCTGTGTTTTTGCACTGCCTAAAAACATCTACCCAAGTTATCAAAGGAATAGCTGGCATTCAGACAAATGCATCTGTCATTTATCATGCCTTGTTGAGGAATGAGCTTCATTAAATCCTCCTGACTTTCCCTGTTGAAATTTTCCATCTTGTTCACCAACTACCACCCCCTGTGAGAAACAACCAAATTCTGTGTTCATTCTTGACAATATTGGAAAGCTCAGTAAGAAATGGAGATCACACTCCTTTAAAATTCTCCTTTTTATTTAGACAATGCAAGTACCTTTTGTATAAATTTATTTTTTCCATAAATAAATTTATTTTATTTTGATAAAGTCCATTTCTTATTAGCAAGTAAGAACTAGTTAGTACTAGTAAATGCAATGAAAGGAAAGCTGGGAATCATTCTGAAAATAATTTTACTGGGGTTTATGACCCTATGTATATGGGTCCTGATATATTATGAGGTGGAAGAATACAGTAAGGCTGTAGAGAAAGTACTGAGGGTAAGGTGCTTACCTTGTACAGGACCAACTTGAGTTCAATTCCAAAGCACCCCACAGGGTCCCCAGAACTCTGCCAGGAATGTTCCTTAAGCACAGAGTCAGAAATAAGCCCTTCGCACAAAACACAGTGGGGCTTGGTCCCGAAAGCACCCCAAAATTATAATAAAATCAAATAGTAAGTGAATTGTGATCATTTAATTATAATAACATTAGAGAAATAAAACATACATTCATATATGTATATAAATATGTCTGTGTCTATAAACTTGAGCATTGTTTTGGATACTGGGATACAAACAATTTTCCTAACTTAATTTTCCTTCCCTATTTTGAACAGCATATAATTCAATATACAGTGTTACAGAAATTTGAGAAACAGACAGAACTCAGTTAAGTCTGTGACAGCCCAGTTTTCTTACTTACGTGGACTTCATTTGGCCATTACCAGAATGGGATGTGCCTCCAATGCAATTCACAAAATGCTTTGTGAACTAGATACTGGCTACATCATTTCCTGAAATGTCTTTTATCTAACAGACCTGTTAATATAGTTGCTCGTGTATTTATAGTTGGTCAAAAGAGGCTTGTCAATATAGTTGCTCATGTATTTATAGTTGGTCAAAAGAGTGATTAATAAATCGAGTTTTAGATTGACATTTTCTAATAGTTTCTCTGATCCCTGTTTCATTCCTTCTCAAGCAACCTGATCTAATTTGTTCTCTTGCTCTGTGGTGGATTTTTGTGATTTACAATTTATTCATCTTTGACTAACTCCTAAAATGAGTTGCTCAGTGGTCCTGCTTCTAGTTTCTTGTGTCTGCCTCTAATTTTCCCACTTCACCATTTCTTCATTTAATGAAAAATCCTAAGCTAACCATTTCTAAAAAATAAACTCGATTCTGAAAATTTGAAAATCAGATATCCAAACAATGCCATTCAAAATACATGGGACAATCAAATGACTAAATTTTTGAACCTTAGCTTTCTTACATGCAAAACATAAATAAAAACATTTTGTATAGGCCCGGAGATATAGCACAGCGGTGTTTACCTTGCAAGCAGCCGATCCAGGACCAAAGGGGGTTAGTTCGAATCCCGGTGTCCCATATGGTCCCCCGTGCCTGCCAGGAGCTATTTCTGAGCAGACAGCCAGGAGCAAGCCCTGAGCACTGCGGGGTGTGGCCCAAAAACCAAAAAATAAATAAATAAAAAAAAACATTTTGTCTAGTTCCTTGATGATTAAATGAGATTGCATATTACAGTATATTTTGAAAGCTTAAGTGCTATATAAATATCAAACATTTGTAAATAATTCAGATTTTGTTGATTTTTATATAGCTTCAATATCTCAATTTATGATTTCTTTTCAGTTTTATTTTTATTTTCTTGTTTTGGGGGCTAATATATCTATGCTCAGGGCTCAGCTCAGCTCTAAACTGAGGAATTGCTCTTATTCAGACTCAGTTTGGTGATTCAAAACCTTTTGTTTTTAAATTTTTTGCATTTTCCAGTCCAAATGACAATTTTTAGTTAATTGGCGGCTTGTTTGTATATTAAAATAAAAGGCAAAGGCTGTTTATGTTAAAATATAGAAACATTTTCACATAAAACCCTTAATGAAATCTTTAATGGAGCATACATAATATGCTGTTCCCTATAACATACATTATTTTTTTAATTCTGAGTACATTTCCAAGAAATTATTTTTTCTAAAATTTAGGTGCTATTCTATGCTGAACATGCAAATGTGTAATTATCTCTTCATACTATTTGAATTTATTATTTTGTTTCTTTATAAATTTATTTTATTATTTTGGCTTGGTGGCTAAATGTAATTGTCCTCAGAGTTTACTATTGATTCTGTGCTCAGGCATCATTACTGGAGGTACTTCCATATGTAGTTCTGAGGAAAAAACTGATATCAGCCAAGTGAATAAAAAAACGCTTAATTTCCTGTACTATCTTACTGGCCCCAACTGTTGCCTAGTCAAAAATTATTTATATCAATTAGATGTTTTCTATAAAATAACAGGTAAGCAAGAAAATTTGTAATGCCTTAAATTTTTTTTTTTGGTTGTTTTTTTGCCTCAAATTTCTTATTTTTTTCTTTTAAATAGAACTACTATAGTCTTCTAAAATCACATTACTTGGTGCTAAACCATTTACCTCATGATCATATTAATTCTATGCAAACTTAAACATATTTAACAAAAATTTAGTAAAATATTAAGGTTCTTATTCAGAACCAAAATCTTTTAAATTGGGTGCATTTATTGACTATGATTATAACATTCATATTATATGTATATTTCAGTTTCTACTATAAAAATTTGATGTTGTTATTTTTATTAATTATTAATGAGTTCAGAAATATACATTTTCATTTCCAAGAGCTAGAGTACTTTAGTAAGAGAAAGAATAGAAAGAAACATATATAAAGTTATTTTCATTAACAATTTACAGATCTATACATGTCCGATTTCCCAATTGAGTTAAACAGAAAACATACTGAAGATTTTCTTTCTGCCTGATAGTCATTGATATTGATTTGAAGCTTCATAAACCTTCATAGTTCATCCTTTCTTTCAACATTCACCTCTCCACAGAGGTGAATATATAAAGGAAGTATTTGAAACATGTATATCAAATGGATAAGAGCACTTTAAATTTCCAGAATATATTTACTACTGAGTGTTTGATACACGAAGCCAGTCCATTTTCAATTCTAGGTTTAGAAATAAATTGCCTTTATGATTTTAATTAAAATGTTTTGAATATTCAGACGTTTTATATATGTGGTTTACAAGTTCATATAATCTTTATTTTTACTCTTGATATGGGTGAGTTGTATCACAGAATTAAAATTGAATCAGATAGATGCTACTAAGAAACATCGATATCACATATTGTCTTTACTGAAATTACAAGGAGAGAACATATAGACAGAATATGTATGTACAAAAACAGCTTTTTAAAAAGTTAACGAAGGCCAAACAATTTATAGAAGGAAAATAATGAGTGCAATCAGAAACTTCTATGATAAATAAACTAGAAGATAGTGATTGGCCATGGTGGTAGATACATGGAGAAGGATCTCATTCACAGAGGAGGAAATGAGGCAAAAATAAATCAGAGATATTAGGGAATTAGAGACTACAATAAAAAAGTAACATCCAATAACTAAAGGAAACATATGATATGAAGTTTAAAAGGTAGTAGCTAAATAATATCCAAAATAATCTGCCTTCTATAAATAGAAGATACAAAATAGTTGTTTGGCCATTGCATGCAAATATCTCTAAAAAAAATCCACATGTCAGTGTAGAAAATATGTGGAGAAGAAAGAAAAATTGAATATAAATTGGTCAATTTATTATATAGAATTTGGACAATCTTGATTCATAAGCTCTTTTGGATAATTTTAATTCTATTGGAGGCAAAGGAGAAGATGCAACAAAGGGGACTGTAAGGCCTGAAAATAATCTGGAACTTTTCCAGAGTGAGGCAAAACATGTGAAATGTAGAACTGGCAAAATGAAAGAAAAGACTGAGTAATCTAGATTATATGCATCCCTTCTGAACATCACCATTTCCCTAGTACAATCTAATCCACAGAAAGAATTTATTAGGAAGATTTACCAAAAGAAAATAAATAAAAGAGGATCATGTATCCTTTGTGTAAATAGTTTGCAAACTTCAAGTAACATAAATTTACAAATTAGATAAATAAAATAATAAAGAATAGGTACATAATTTTATTATTCAGAGAGGGTGAAATATTCTTGTTCTTTTGGTTTAAATACATATTTTTTTTTTCAGAAACAAAGTATAGCTCTCAAGTCATTAAACAGGAGGAACAACTTATTTGAAACTGTAATTAGAAAAATATCTGCTTGGTAGGAAAGTATTAGATTTATAATTATTTAAATTTAGGTTCAAATAAATATATCTAAATACTATAGTTATAATAGTAAATCCGATTTTAGCTATATATGCTTACTACAGCATCAAAAATCAACAAAAAGCATACCTAAGAGAAAAGTATAGTCCCACTGTCTCTATCTACATTGATATCAAAGTTCTAGCTTAAACTAAGACACGAGAAGGATAAAATGACTTAAGACCCCACAATTTAAAATAAAATTAAGCATTATATGCTACTTTTTTACTCAATAAGATGTAAAAAAATAAAATATTTCACATTTAAGTATGTGTTTAAATTTGTACAAGCTTAACTTTGTACAAGTTCATACTGATGACAGAAATGTTTCATTATTAAAATATACACTACATGTTCATATGACTGGTTCTGTTATCATTCTTCCCCCCCCTCAATTTATGAGGCTGAATGATTCAGATATGCTATTCTGTTGGAGGTAAAAAGGTTAAGGAAAAGAAGAGAAAAAATTTGGTATCAACTACTAAAAAAAAAATCACCGAATGATATTCACAAAAGTGGAAAAGAAAGAAAAAAGTGGAAGAAAAAGGAGAAGGAGCAGAGTAAATAAAAAAAAAAAATGACCAGACTGGAACACCAAACAGAATAGATATCCAACCTATAACAAGCTGTAAGGCGGAGACCATTTGCAGTAGGATTCTGGGGGGTAAAGGAGGGAGATGTGGGAGACATGCTGGGAACAAGAGTGGAGGGAGGATAACATTGGTGGTGGGAATGCCCTTCATTCATTGTCACTATGTATCGTAAATAATTCTGTGTAAATGAACTTCAGTCACAATAAAAAAAAAAAAAGGAAAGAAAAAAATATGCCACCAGGGGCCAGAGCAATAGCACAGTGGGTAGGTCATTTTCCTTGCACACAGCCAACCCAGGTTCAATCTCCGACATCCTATATTCCCCTAATCCCTCCAGGAGTAATTTCTGAGTGCAAAGGTAGGCGTAGCCCTGAGTATTGCTGAGTGTGGCCCAAAACACACACACACACACACACACACACACACACACACACTCGATATGCCAACAATAGAAAGTACCTATAAGCAACTAAAACACTAATATAATCAATATTCACTAACTAAAAAAAAGAGCAAAAATGCTGTCAAAGAAAAATAAGTTAAACATTTATAAACGTTTTGTTTGTTTTGTTTTGTTTTGGTTTTGGAGCCAAACCTGGTGGTGCCCAAGGGTTACTACTCCTGGCTCTACACTCAGAAATCGCTCCTGACAGTCTCAGCGGAGCTTATGGGAGACCAGAGATTGAACCTGGGTCATCTCACGTAGTCTGTTTGCAAGGCAAACACCCTACTACTGTGCTATCGCTACTGCCCCATTTATGAACTTTGGAATAACATATGTTTTCAATTGTTATTCACTGTAGATAGATTGCTGTAAATGATCAAATCTATGTTGCCAATTATATACTTATGTTTCTAGCATTTATTCTTAGTCAATATTTAGGTAGGAGATGCAGCCAGGACATTTTACCTATTATTCAGAAGTATGTTTTTTGAGAAATTTTACATAGTAGAATGATTACTAAATTATTTGAGGGTGAATAACAATAAAAATATCCAAATAATAGTTATATTTTTAATATCTAAAAATATCTATATATTTTTCCTTTCAAACAAATGCTTAATTAGTGAAGTTGAATTTGGGGAACTATGTTGGTCCAAAGAAAGAAGGAAATCCACACAAGCTGCTACATTTCAACAAAAATATCCAAGTACAAGACATCTGAAGAAAGTTTTGAATAATTCATAGTTCCATAAACACTAGCTATTCCTTGCTTTCTTAACTTGAAGATTAAGAGACAATGGAATACAATGTCTGTTTTTATACAAACAAAGCACATTTCACTTTGATAGTCCATAGGCTAATGAACAAACACTATGGTGTCAGACTTCCTGGGTTTAAATATCGACCCTCATAAGTACTCTTGACAAACTAGATACTGAAAGCTGGATACTGAAAACAAAACAAACCCTTGTGTCTTTATTTACATATACTTCTATAGTCACCTGTATTTGGAGGGGAAGTGTGGGCAGCCTCCACATGGACTCAGGAACTATACTATTCCCAGTTCAGTGCTTGTGGTTGCTCTTGCAGTGCTTGGAGACCCATATGGTGCAAAAGATCAAACTCAGGCCTTCTGCAAAGCATAAGCTCAGTTCTTTGAGCTACCTCACTGGTCTTGTCCAGAATTTTGAACAAAACAATAGAAAGTAACTACAAGCTTTGATACCTATAGGTGCTCATGTGTATCATATAGTTACATATATGTATGTCCATGTATATACATCTGTATACCTATATATTACCATATGTGATATATCTGTGCTCACTATATATATATATATGTGATTTTAAGAATATATCAAACAGTTGAATACATATATGCATCATACACATATATATAGAGAGAAACATAGAGACAAATAAAAAGTATGTTTGTGAGTTCCAAAACCAGTTTGGCCACTACTTCTTATATGCTGTCAAGGCAATTGCTCAAACTTCAAATCAACAAACACTTCTGTTCTAGCTGCATTGGATCCTAAACAAACAATAAGCTGCCTTTATTTAACATTTTATACTTTATACTTTAAAACTTAGGTTTGGTTGATTTTTTTTCATTAAAAATATGACTGACCTGGATGATTGAATTCTCTTGGTTTTAACTTCTTCTCTGGACACAAGACTCACCTGACAAACCCTCTTTTGATTCCTACTCAAGCAACTTATCAAGCTGCTCCTTGTCTTATGTAACTCCATCTAAAAATGAGTTATTATTTATAAAACAAAGGGCAGTAGCTACCATAATTTATAAGCACATAAGATCTTATCCCCAAGACATTGCTTTTAATATTTTTATTAATACATTGAATACTAGGATGTGTCTTGGGGTGTTTTTTCTGGGGTCTCTTTTAGTTGGCACTCTTCGGGCATGCAGGATTTGATCACATGTATTCATTATCTCTGGTAGTTTCTCTTTAATGATGTTCTTGACTGTTGATTCTTCCTGGAGATTTTCTTCCTGAGTCTCTGGGACTCCAATGATTCTTAAGTTGTTTCTGTTGAGCTTATCATAGACTTCTATTTTCATCTGTTCCCATTCTTTGAGTAATTTTTCCATTGTTTGATCATTTGCTTTGAGGCTTTTTTCCAATTTCTTCTGCTGTATGTAATTGTTATGTATCTCATCTTCCAGTGTACTGATTCTATCCTTAGCTGCTGTTAACCTGTGGGAAATCTCAACCATGTTTTTCTTCAATTCATCTACTGAGTTTCTCAGACCTGTTATTTGATCTGAAATTTCTGTTTGGAGTTTTCTCATTTCTATCTTCATATTCTCCTGATTCTTTTTAGTTTTCTCTTCTATACTTTGTTTGAGTTCTTTGAACATGTTCCATATTGCAACTCTAAACTCCTTATCTGAGAGACTGACTAGGTGGTTGGTCATGTTCAAGTCATCAGAGTTGCCATCTTCATTCTCTATGTCTGGCACTGGCCCGTGTTGTTTCCCCATTGTCACACTAGTACTGCATGTTTTTCTACGTGTTGTGATTGTATTCATCGGCTAAATGCTGTGCACCGTCGCGAAGGGGAGCGGAGCAACCGTGCTCCTCTGGCTTCTCCCTTTCTGGGCATGTCGACTCACCTCCACAGAAGGCTCACAGGAAGGCAGGCTGGCAGATGGGCCACACCCAGGATGAAATCAGGCCAAAAATGCAGGACAGCAGAGTAGAGAGGCAGAAGTGTGCTGGCATCTGAGATCCAGCGAAGTTCAGTGGCTCCTCCCTTTCTGGGCGTGTCACAGGAAGGCAGGCTGGCTGATGAGCCGCACCAAGGGTGAAATCAGGCCGAAAATGCAGGACAGCAGAGTAGAGAGGCAGAAGGGTGCTGGCATCTGAGATCCAGCGAAGTTCAGTCGCATTGTTACATTTTTAAACCAAGAAAGTTATTGAGGGTCCAGGTTCAGGCTGTTCGAGCGCCATTATGTAGCAGTTCAGCCCCTGAAGAGGTTGACTGATGGTGGGATGGAGAATGAGGCCCCTTTCTTCCAGCTCAGAGCACGCGTCTGCCACCCTGTCTAGCCCACGGTTCTGAGGTGAAACGGCGGGTAAACAGCTCGCAGACAATCAGGCTCGTGGAAATATTTGCTTTATTCGGATGGACAAAACTGAAGTCCAAAGACTCAGATTCAGTTCCAGCCAGCCAAAAAGCCTTCCTTACATCTATATTCATTGCAGCTCTATTTACCATAGCAAGACTCTGGAAACAACCAAGATGCCCTTCAACAGACGAATGGCTAAAGAAACTGTGGTACATATACACAATGGAATATTATGCAGCTGTCAGGAGAGATGAAGTCATGAAATTTTCCTATACATGGATGTACACGGAATCTATTATGCTGAGTGAAATAAGTCAGAGAGAGAGAGAAAAACGCAGAATGGTCTCACACATTTATGGGTTTTAAGAAAAATGAAAGACATTCTTGCAATAATAACTTTCAGACACAAAAGAGAAAAGAGCTGGAAGTTCCAGCTCACCTCAGGAAGCTCATCACAAAGAGTGATGAGTTTAGTTGGATAAATAACTACATTTTGAACTGTCCTAATAATGAGAATGTATGAGGGAAATTGAGAACCTGTTTAGAGTACAGGCGGGGGTCGGGTGGGGAGGAGGGAGACTTGGGACATTGGTGATGGGAATGTTGCACTGGTGATGGGTGGTGTTAAGAAAAAAAATATTGTTATTCAATAATGGAATACAATGTATATACAATATATTATTATATACAATACATTGCATTATAAAAAAAAAAGAAGATTGTGAAGGAAAATAAAAAAAATACATTGAATACAATTTTTCAGAAAATCTGGCTTTTCCAGACATCTTTCTGGATTTCTGCATCGACAAGATTAAAAAAAAAAGATGCAAAGGATTTGAGCAAAAATTCAAAAGTACATTAGCTATAAGGTGACAAAAATATTAATTCTTAGCATGTCCTTCTTAGACCTAAAAATATAGTATATTCAATTTCCATAAAAACTTGTGATCATATATCTTCAGGATGCAATGGGAGAAGTATGACAAAGTAATGAGAGGAGTAGAAGGATCGGCCTCTCCCTCAGAGCAATTTCTTCCATCTGGTAGCTTTTAAATATTGCTAAACTATATGTTAGTGCACTAATTATTGACTCTATGATATAAAAATATTAGAGGAAGAGATGTGAAAGCCAGAAGGTGACACATTAAAAGGAGGTTGTCAAGTTAGAGGTGGCGCAGCTTCCATGCTCCAGTTCCCTCTCATTGGTCCCAAAACAAGCCTTCACAGTGATGTCAGGGTCTTCCTCTGTGGAGGATTTAAAACCTGTTTTCTCTCTTAAAGTGAAACATAGGCCCTGTATTTTCTGGAAAGATTATCAGGATGACAAAAACACTATTGCAGTGTCAATGTGATATTACCTTCCAACAGTTCCAATAAAAACACTATTCAGAAGAGCTTAGGCAGAAATAAAGCTATTCTTACGTTTTCTGGAAAAAATCTTATTAATTTTTGTGCTTTGAGCAGCAGGATCTCCTTTCATAAATACCCTTATCAGGTGAAAAATGTCAAAAAAGGAAATCCCTACAAAAGATATTATCTGTAGAGTAAGACAACAAATTTAGCAATCAGAGAAATTTCTGTTTTCCACGAATAGCTGTAGTGCATCTTGGGTATTCATATCAAGAACAGTAGACAGGTTTAACGAAAGAAGAACTGTCATGTTTTGCTTCCACATTTGCTATTATATCCACTGACTTTTATATTTTCTGACTGTTCTTTCTGTAATTAGTTCGTTTAAATATATGAAAAATGTAAATGAGGAACATAATGCATCTGAAAGAAAGAACTAATCAAGTGAATGACTGAATAAATGAATGACCCACTGACAGAAAGAGTACAAAACGTGTAACAAGTTTTCTTATTCTTGACACTCCCAGTTAATCTTCCACAGCCAAAAAAAAATCTGTTCAGTGAGAAAGACATTTTTTTGATTGATAAAAATAAAATTAGCTGAAAATGTCACTGGAGCAATTTAGAACTGGGTAAAACATGCCAAGTTGAGGAATTTTTTTGGTCAAATATTTGGTTTGGAGAAATGACAGAGCAAGATAATAATTAAAAGTCCCATGTATTTAAACTATAGAATAAATGTTCTGAGCATATAAAGATGCATAGAAAAAGATTCAAAACATAAATTACTTTTACATAATGATATGAAAGTGAATAATTTATAATAGTGTCTTTTAGTACAGAGCATAAAGGATATATGGCTTGGTATTATATTTTAAGGAAAAATATTAAATATTATTACTAGTTCTCAGCTTGACTCTAATTTCAGTCTCCACAGTAGCTTCACTGTGGGTTCCTCATATTCTCTAAGTTGTCTGCTCGTCTAAGAAAAAATTTCTACTGAAATGATTTCCCATTGTGAAAGAAATTGTATTTTCTATAAATGTGTATCTGTTATATATATTGTGTATTACTTCAGAATGGAAAGAAAAGCTACACTTACTGATAGGCCACTGTACAGATTAACATTTTAGTGAATGGAAGAGGCACATACCTACGCTTAATGCCTGCTCACTAATCAAACTTCTGCTAATTCAGAAATTGGCTCTGCAGTCTTTTCAGCATGGCCATCAGCCTAACAAAAATCAGTTGTCAAAGTCCAGTGACTCACAGAGCATTTTTCACCACCCCTGCCCCACTGACCATTTTTTTTTAATATAGTCCTCTTTGGATTTCTTGTTTAAATTAGATTGAGTCAAATCCTTTCTGGATGTTTGTTAGTTGAGTCTGAAATGATAAGAGAAGAACATGGTTAGCCTTGAACAATTACTATAAAACATGTTGGAGCCTTCCCATCAGCTGTTTTATCTAACACTAAATTATAATATTTCAGCAGTGTAAATTAGGCAACAGAAAACCTTATCAAAAAAACAAAGACTCACAAATTTGAACAATGGCTAGTATAAGTATAAAAATGCACACACACACACATATACACACACACACACACACACACATATATATATATATATATATATATACAATTTCTCAACAATTCCCCCAATTTTGTAAAGAATAAGGAAGAAAACTTTTTGACTATTTTATCTCAACAATGTTGCTGTGTTGATTTTTTTCATTATCTGTAAAGTGGATATAGGGGATAGTTAGTCTTGCCATAAACCTTAAAAATTATATGTTCCACTTCTCTGAGTCTAGAATTTGGGCAGATACAAATGAATGACTTTATTAGAATGAATGTGAGTCAGCTAACCTAATTAAATATCTAGTTAAGACTGAGGCAATCTTGGTCCTGAATTAGTGCTTCAGTGTCTATAGTTTCCGGATGACTTCCTACTGGATTTAGGAAGAGTAGAACAAGTAGAGTAATAGTACTACTACTACTAGTAGTAGCAGCAGCAGTAGCAGCAGCAGCAGAAGTGGTAGTAGTGATAGTGTAGAAATGGCGTGGAGGTGGCGGAAGTGGTGGTGGTAGTAGTAGAAGCAGCACCAGAAGTAGTAGTAATAGTAGTAGTGGCAGTGGTAGTAATAGTAGTGGTAGTTGTGGTGGTAGTAGTGATGGTGGTGGTGGTGATGGTGCTGGTAGTAGTAGTGGCAGTGATAGTAGTAGTGGTGTTGGTGATGGTGGTAGTACTAGTGGTGTTGGTGATGGTGGTAGTACTAGTGGTGGTGGTGGTGGTGGTAGCAGTAGTGTGGTGGTGGTGGTAGTGGTAGTAGTAGTGATGGTAGTAGTATAAGTAGGAGTAGTTGTGTGTGTTTCTTGAATTTCCTCATCAAAATGGTCATCTCTGAGTAACCAATCTTGTGCTATTCTTCAGTTTATTCTAAGATTCTATATCCAACTTTGTGGGATTCTTTTTATTTTATTTATTTTATTTAGTTTATTTATAGAATTCTTTTTATTTATTTTTCCCGAGTTTCTGAGAATTCATGAGAGATTTTCATACAAAACTGATGCTTAAAAAGTTAAAGTTTGGGGCTGGAGAGACAGCACGGCGGGAGGGCATTTGCCTTGCAAGCAGCCCACCCAGGACCAACAGTGGTTTGAATTCCAGCATTCCATATGGTCTCCCGTGCCTGCCAGCAGCTATTTCTTAGCAGAGAGCCAGGAGGAACCCCTGAGCGCCACCAGGCATGACCCAAAAACAAAAAACAAAAACAAAAAAACACAAAACAATAAGAAGTTAAAGTTTATTGTAAAGTCCAAGTATATGGGTCAGAGTTAGGCTCATCTCTTGCTATCTGATCACTGCTTGTGATATGATCACTTGGTCTTTTCCCTGTGCTCTTTTTCTACCCAATGCTGCTATTCCTAAGCTAGAATCTGCATCTAGAATCCTATTGCCTATGTCTCCTTGCTGAGTGGCTTGTCACTCTGTACTGGGTCATGGGATCTCTCTAGGACTATAATTCAGTGGTTTCCTATCATTTCAGTTTCCTTAATCTCTGGCCATGAACATGTGTGAGATCCCTGATATCTTATATCATCTATCTAGGCATATGTGAAGGTACAAAGAGTTATTTGCTTGGTTGGTAGGTTCCATTTATCTGCTGTTATCTCTCATCTCCAGCCATAGTATTACGTATTTTGATTAGATACTTTTTGAGAGGCTAGATTTAAAACAACCAATTGAATTATTACTTCGCCTAGAACTCTGCTTTTCTTCTTCAACTGTATCATTATTATTATTCTAATTTTTTTTGGTTTGGGGGCCACATCCTGTGATGCACAGGGGTTACTCCTGGCTATAAAATCGTTCCTGGCTTGGGGGGCCATATGGGAAGCAGGGGGATTAAACCGCGGTCCATCCTAGGCTAGCAGGTGCAAGGCAGACCTTACCTCTTGCGCCACCACTCTAGCCTCCAACTGTATCATTTTTTTTATTATAAGTCACTTTATTTAAAGACCATGATTTACATAGTTGGTCATAATACATTTCTTTCTACTACTCCATGTTCCAAGATCAATCTTACAATATTGTAAAATTCTCTCTACCATTGTTCCCAAATTTATGGTATATCTGTTTATAAGTCTTCCCCCCATTGACAGGCATGAAACAATATATTTTTTCTTGTTTACTCGTAAATGGTCTTTAATTATAAAAAGTGCAGTCAATTTAAAATTGTGGCACACACTAAAGACAAGGGAAATCACAGAAGATAAATGATATATTACTGCATTTTTTTCTATTCTTTTCATCCAGATAGACTACTCCAAAAAATTAAACGTTGGAGGAATTTTTCCTCTGTATCTAAGAATTAAAGCATGACTTGGAGGAAAAAAGAGTGAAGCAAAACATATAAAATGTGTAAAAAGAAAACATAATACATCTAAAAAGGTCTTTGTTTAAAATATGCTAAAGTCGGCTGAAGTGATAGCACGGTGGTAATGCCTTTGCCTTGCACACCACTGATCCGAGACTGACTTGGGTTCGGTCACCAGTATCGCATATGGTCCCCTGAGCCTGCTAAGAGTGATTTAGAACCAAGAGTAACCTCTGTGCACAGCAGGTTGTAGTCCCAAGCCCCTCCAAAACTAAAATATATTAAAGTCAAACAATTGCTTGGCTGAACTGTATTATTATTAAACCACAACAGAGCAACAATAGCAAAAGGTTATTTCAAAGGACAAGTGAAAACTGATTCAAAAAATAAACCCCCAACTTCCTAAGATGATACTGCTGTATTCCAGCAATCAAAGAAGTTAGAGAATTCACTCAACTTCCAGGGGAGATGACATAAAACACATCCCAAAAGGACATTATAAAAATGGTACATCTGTCTTCAATCTGCTTTTCTGAACTTTCCCTTCAGAAAAACTCTCCCTGTTACTGATTTTGATCAATATTCCTTCTTTTAAAAACAGAGACTACAATGTGCCAATTGCTTTGTCAAATAAAGGAACATACATAAATATCTTTGTAATTTATAGAGTAAGCAATTAACATATTCTTCTCTAATCCATTTTTTTAGTTTCTAATAAATATACCTGATTGGGATGTTTTGACAAGTGACAATATAGTTATATTACTTAACATAGAAACTGGAACACACTGGTCCTCAAACTATGGCCCGTGGGCCACATATTGTATTTGTATCTGTTCTGTTTCTTCATTGCAAAATAATATATATATGCAGTGTGCATAAGAATTCTTTCATAAGTTTTGTTTTTACTAGAGTCAGACCCTCCAATGGTCTGAGGGACAGTGAGCTGGCCCCCAGTTTAAAAAGTTTGAGGACGTGACTAGACCATGAGTAGCCAGCTCTCCCTTCACTAAATAAGAGCTAATTGTATTTAATGCAAGGTGGGTATGTGAGTGATTTAAGAATGTAGAAAAAAAATGTAAAATATCAATGTTAGTGCCAGTATTAAAACAGAAGTAGAAACTTCATACTCCATTACTAGAGAATGTATAGTAGAAATGGGTGTTTTGATTTGGAAACCACCATTTTCTTAAATTAGGGTACACTTAAGAGACTTCCCTATATCTCCAAATCTATATTGATCTTGTTAGCTTAAGAAAAAAACATAAAACACTAAAATACTGATAATTGTTGGGGTCTAGTCATTGTATTCAATCATCATCCCTTTATTGCATTCTTATATTCATTTTAATTATAAGTGAGCACATCTGTCTTTGCAAGTTTAAAAAAATGTAGGGATGATAACAAACATTTTTATGCTGTAAAAATATGAATATCTAAAAAAAACAAAGTACTCAATACAGATTTGTATTTAAAATGTACTAAATAAAATTGAGTCTTTTAAAATTTTTATTTGATAATTAGCAATAAGACTGGGAATGTCTTATTCTAGATATTGTATATTTTTACAAAAGACCAAAACATAGCTTGGTAACAAGCTATGTAATTTTATAATTATAAATTAAAGCTACAATTTCCACTAGATGATTTGATACTGACAAAAATAAAATACTTTTCTTCCAGCATGTTTTCATATTTATAAGCAGACATATGATCATGTTGAAACAAGCCTGGACTGCTTTTTCCATTTTATTTTCAAATTCAATATTGAGGACAACTATTTGCATAGTTTTTGACTAAAATATTTGCTTGAAATCAATGTAACGTTAAAAGTTTTCAATTAACTATATAAGTTCAAAATATGTATTTGTATTATAGTATAACTCTTGACAATATACTTTTATTTGTTATTAAAAATTTAATTTTAAGATTCAGGCTTTATAACTATATAAAATATATTATTATTTCTAATCAATGAGTCATTAAAATAATCTAATTTTAAATTGCAATAATGTTTAATGTGTATTTATTTCTCTAATAACCAGAAAAAATCAGGATACAGCAGACTAAAGACTAAGGTAACTAAAAATTATAAAAAGATAATTATAGGACCCGGAGAGATAGCACAGCGGCGTTTGCCTTGCAAGCAGCCAATCCAGGACCAAAGGTGGTTGGTTCGAATCCCGGTGTCCCATATGGTGCCCCGTGCCTGCCAAGAGCTATTTCTGAGCAGACAGCCAGGAGTAACCCCTGAGCACCACCGGGTGTGGCCCAAAAACCAAAAAAATGGTTGTTTATTTCTTTAATTTGTCCAATTAAACATTGATTATATAAGTCATAGATATTATGTGGATATTTAAAAAGTTAAATCTGATATGTAATTAATGAAAGTTAAAGGAATCCATCAATATTTGTCTGTGCTGCAAGAGATGTAGAGTTCAGTTCATAGTGCCAGTACATGCACCCTACAACCCTGTGTGGCAGCTCAGCTTTTAGAGCCCGAAAGAGCTACCGTCTATGATGCACCTTATCATATCTAATTTGTCTGTACCACAACTAGATGTGTGTAATTACAACAACTAGAAGGGGTGTGACCCATCAGGAATATGCTAAAAGATGAAGAATCAACCCATTAATTGAACACATTAAAGCTCCTTTGGCAACATAAAACAAAACTCAATTGTTTTCCTTGGCACCAAGAATGAATGTCTCTGCATCTAATCCAGGAAAACCAAGACAAAGAAAAATATATGGTTGAAGAAAAAAAGAAAAGAAAAGTTATTTAAACATACATTGGCTAACAAAGAAAAGTTTGAATTTTGAGCAACTCCCAGTTGGTAGTTAAAACTGACAGGTATATATGTTTTTATAAGTTAAGAAAATTGGAGTAAGGTTTGATCTTCAAACCCAGGTTCTCCCTTGAAGACTTAAACTTAGGCATGCTGTCTCTGTGATTTTGTTCACTCTAAAGAAGTAAGCACTTGTCATAGGTAAGTACTTCCTCTTTTTCTCTCCCTAACATCTAAGTTTTCATTAAATAAAAATCATATTGCAAAACAAAACAAAACAAAACAGAAAATTGGGATCAGAATGATAGTGCATGCAGCCAGTCAGATTCAATGCCTGACATCTCATCAAGTCCCCTATTTCATGCCCAGTTACTTTTAGAAACAACTCATCTAATGAAAAAAAAAAAAGAAATTGATTTAACAGATCAAAATATAAAAGATTTTATAAAATGTGATGTAATATAATAAAAATGTATAAGAACTATAGTTAATAATAAGATATTTTACATGTGCATATGAAGAATTACAGAACAGATAACTATATTTATTTTGATAAACATGATATGCAAGATTTGTTTTATATGAGACTCATTTCATGTATCTACTATTTCAAATAGTTAAAACCAAACTTTTTAATAAGCTATGACTTCAGTTGTAATTGAAGAATTTCATGTCTCCAAAATAGTGTAATGAGTTTTGGTAATATATTTTGTTATGTCTATTATGATATAAAGTGATCAAAACAATATTAAAACATGAAAAACATCTTTCTTGAAAAGAAGGCAAGTGGTGCTCAGAGGGCTTCATGTCTTTTTCTGGCAATATTCACTCAACTAGGCCTGATGCTCAGTTCTAGGACTTGAGGATAAATTGTTGCTCACACCCTGTGTCAGAGACTACCAGTGTTTTGAGATATTTGGGAGCCTCAGATTGAAACCCAGAAAGGCCAGAGCTATATAGCGCAGTGGGTAGGATGTTTGCCTTCCATATGGTCAACCCGATTTTGAGCCAGTGCATTCCATGGCCCGCGGGCCACATATTGTATTTGTATCTGTTTTGTTTCTTCATTGCAAAATAAGATCTATGCAGTGTGCATAAGAATTCGTTCATAAGTTTTGTTTTTACTAGAGTCAGACCCTTCAATGGTCTGAGGGACAGTAAACTGGCCCCCTGTTTAAAAAGTTTGAGGACCCCTGCAGGGTCTCCAAACCTGTCAGGAGCAATTTCTAAGCACAGAGCCAGGAGTAATATCTGAGCATTTCTGGGTGTGGCCCCCAAACAAGAAAACATACAAACAAAAATACTACACCAGAGATGCTTGGAAGAGCCCATGGTTTGCTATGGATCAAACAACAGAAACAGACACATTAAAGGCATCTTAACCTCTACCCTCCATCCTTGGCTCAAAAAAATGACTTAAGCAGTATGTCTGTTGTTATTCTGAAGAGCATTTGAGGACATTGCAATTTAGGGTATATGGGTATATAGACCTTCTTCTTTATTTTATTTATTTGTTTTAGTTATGACCATTTATCAGTAGTTAAAGTCCATTCTTTTTTTTTTTTTTTTTTTTTTTTTGGTGTTTGGTCTTTGAGTCACATCCAGCAGTGCTCAGGGGTTATTCCTGGTTCTACGCTTAGAAATCGTTCCTGGTGAGGTTGGGGGCCATATGGGATGCCGGGATTTGAACCACAGTTCTTTTGCATGCAAAGCAAATGCCCTGCCACTGTGCTATTTCTAGGGTCCCTAAAGCCCATTATTCTTAAGAATAAAATTACATGATACACTTTTAGAAATACTGAAAAAATGCTGGATAAAATTGTTTTACAGTCAAATATATTGAAGGGTAATCATTAGTACACATAATTTTTTACATTCACTAGTAAGTGACATGCCAATTTTCTAAAAATTAGAGTTATCATCTATAATGACTCCATGGGGAAAGTATTCTAGAGAGATGTGGAGAACTTGCTATATTTATTATTTACTTGAACATATATTGTTTCAACAAACTTTCCCAATGCTCATTCAATTTTAATGAATAAAATATTAAAATCAATATAAAAATGGATAGGCCTATAAAATGGAGAGTAATCTCCTTTAAAGAACACACTGAGAAATATTTCAAATAACAGCTATAAGGTATTTTTAACTATTACTAAATTCTACCACCCTACTGTGAAATGCACATGAGAAATGGGTGTAACCAAATTTTAAACCTTATTTACAATACTACGTCATGATATAGATGGCTTAGCTCCAAGAGCCTTAGTCCACCTCAGATCATCTGCTCTGTTTGAGCATCTAAACATTGTTCATATATAGAAAAATGAAGCTTCAGGTTCATAGTTTAAGGATTGATAGGCAAAATCCCTGAGATAGTGATGGAAAGAAATGTATTTCTTGCAGATACTTAAAAAAGGCTCCAAGGATTTTTCTGCTGTAAGTTAAGACTTCTTTTCTTTTGAAGTAAATGCTTGACTAAGTTGGCAGAAACCTCTTTAGAAACTTGACTTTCACAATGGGAAAACATGGAGGAAGAAAAACACAGCTGCATAAGATACTGTGGACTGGTAATCAGCAGAATTGCTGGTTATTTTCTGTGAGGACAATAGATCTTAATTTAGTTCTAGTCTCTTTTCCTATCTTCACACTCCATATTTATTCATCTTTATCCTATAATGATGTATATTCAATATACCATTGCCACTCCATCAGTATCCTGGGTTTAGAATCCTGGGTTTATTATATTTGAGGGTTGGTCTGATATGTATAATTTAAATGATTTATGATGTCAAAATTGTTTAAAACACCCTTATCTTTGTCTCTTTGCCATGACAATCTGTAATCTCTTTTTATGTACCTCCTAAAACTGAACCATAGGCTACCAAAGGCTTAGAAAAACTTTTTCAATATGAAAAGGTAGGGTTTTTATTTGAACTAAAATAAGATCTCATTGAATAGAATATATTTAACAGTAGAAATAAAAACCCTTTTACTTTGGGACAAAAGAAAACACCTTGTTACATATACTTCTATCATTTGAAAGGACTCACCATTCCATGTGAGAAATACATTCACCAATTTCTTACTGCTATCATAAAGATAATTTACTTTGTTAAAAAAATTATAGCTTCTAACTGATGGGTAAATTGGTTGTTTAATATAGTTTACTACTTCTACTTCAATGATGAACATTTAGACACAAATCTTTTAATAAAATGTTGGTGCATCCAAGGTTTCAAATTTTGCTGCTTGAAGTTTAAGCAAAATTAGAATATAAAAGAAATTATATTAATGTCAATGAATTAAAACTAATTAACACTAATATTAAAGATTAAATAACAAATATTAAATAAAGAAATAAAGGTGTGGCAAAAAAAAACAAAAACTAAAATAAAAAATAAATAAATAAAGGTAGATGAGGGGCCAGAGCGGTGGTGCAAGCAGTGAGGTGTTTGCCTTGCACTCGCTATCCTAGTACAGACAGCAGTTCAATCCCCTGGTATCCCATATGGACCTCCAAGCCAGGAGCGATTTCGGAGCACATAGCCAGAAGTAAACCCTGAGCATCACCGGGTGTGGCCCAAAAAAACAAAAATAAATAAATAAATAAATAAATAAATAAATAAATAAATAAATAAAGGTAGGTGAGAGAAAAAGATTTATTTAAGTGCCAGCAAACTGACAAGGTGGTGAACTGGTTGAAAGTCTCATCTTTATAAAGGCTGTTGGATGAAGGACAAAGGAAGACATACTGGTACATGGCAGAGAGGGGAACCATCATGAATTGCTTAACCAGTGCTGGTGATTTAATGATGTCCATGTTACATTAATGATAAGACGAATTTTTTTGTTTTCTCTTATTTGCGGTTGACTGCTAGTTTAACACTAAAGTTACAGTTTACCAGAAGTCTATCTTTATATCAGGAGAAAAGATGAAGGAGCAAGTGAAAGTTTTCTGAAAAATCTGAGAATAAGACTAAGTTTCAAAAGGTTCACTTTTTTCCAAATGTTTAAGACAATTTCTAGAAGTTGGAAAAGATGAGCATAATGTTTTGAGTTGGTTCTCTCAACTTTAGTTCTGCTTGGAATACTTTTGAGTTTCAACTTTGCTATTTTTCACTTATAATGGCAAGTCAGTGTAGACTTAATCTGCATTCTTTTTGTGCTTAAATTTCATAAGTATATTTACCACTTCCATAATTTCTATTTCTTTGCTTTAAGAATTTATTCTTCCAACCAATATTTGTCATTACTTTCACCAGAAATCTAAGAAATATTTAAAACTTCTGATATAATATGGATGAATAATTCAAGATTTCTACCACTGGATGCTTAACTTGGTCTATGCATCTATCCATGGACTAGCAAGTTTTTCCTGACAGTTTTTAAACATTGCAATGAACAAGACAGAAAAATCCTTTGCCTTAAATTGAAAAGGCACATATTTTAATGACAGGAGTTAATATTTATTTTTTCTAATACTAATAAATAATATAGTAAGTAATGTGATAAAAAGAAATCATAGACAGAAATGTTTGGAAAGAAAGTCTTTTAATACAGGGTGGAGTGGGCAGATGGTAATTTGATTAGATAGTGTTACACCTAAGATTGCAGGAACGTGGGGGCTTATAGCAAGAATTTTGCACTTCCCTTGCAGCTGGCTGACCCAAGTTTGATCCCTAAACCCCCAAAGGTCATGCAAGTCTGACAGGAATGACTCTTAAATGCAGAACCATAGGTAAGCCTAAAGAACTACAAGATGTACCCTTCCACCCACAAAAATAAATAAAGGAATGATGAAGTAGCACAAGGAAAGTATTAAAATGTAAGAGAAGTTTCTTTGGATCAATGATAAAACAATAAAAAGGAGGTGCTTATATAGGGGTTTGGTAGGCACAATAGTAGGGCATTTTTTTGCCCTTGACCAGCCCTGGATAGACCAGGGATTGATTCCAGGCATCCCATATGATCTCCGAGCCTACCAGGGGAGATTTCTGAGCACAGAGCCAGGAGTAACCTCTGAGCACCGCTGGTGTTTCCAAAAAACAAAACAAAACAAACAAACAAGAAAGGTTCTAATATAGAGATGAATGTACTGTACTTAAAAGTTAAAACACAACCATTTATACTAGAGTCTGAAGAATTAGAATAAGTAGAGAAAATCAGAAAGTTGGGAACTTCTGGAAATAAGCAGAATTTCTTTTAGTAAAACTGGATTTTTTTCTTGTCAAACTGAAAGCTATTAGAAAACTTTTAATAAGAAAGAAGACAAAGAAGCTGATAAAGTATAAAGTATAGCATATAATTAGGATGTTTTTGGGGGGTGCACACCCAGTAATATTCTACAGCTACTCCCAGTTCTTCACCTACGACTTATTCCTGGCAGTACTCAAGGGACCATGTGGGATTCTGAGATTTGAATCCAGATTGACTACTGGTAAGGCTATCCTACCCTCGCGACTACACGACTACATTGTTACTCTGGTTCCTGAATGGATTAGCATTATTTAAAAGTCATATGAAGTATACAATCTGGAGGAAAAAGTAAATGCATGAAGTTGAAGACCACAACTGTTCTAAATCTTTCGATTTCACAGGTTATGTATTGATTTTCAGCCTGTCTATAATGCTCACTTGAATTAATAGAGAGCTAGAAAACACTATTTGACTATGTCAAGAAAATTTAATGGAGCATGCAAAATGACATACACGAAAGAGATGATGCCATACCTAAGGAGGAGAGAATGAACAAAAGGCTGGTGAACGCAAAATGGTAATAATAGAAAGCAATTAAAAAGGTATACCAAGTGTTCTGCTTAGAATAAAGGTTTGCTACATGATGGTGGAAGGCAATTTCATCTATTACTTTTATACTAATGGCACATAAGTCATCTACTTGATATGGCTGGAGGAGTCATAGGGCAAAATGGGAACCAATACATTTTATTTATAGCAAAATATTGCTGTGTTCTGAGATTAAACACATCAGAGAATAGCAGGAGCTCAGTTCTTTTGAAAGAGAGGAGCCTGAGATACTTCAACAGGGCTTGATATAAATGAGAGTAGAGGAAGAGTTTCAAGATGTGTTAAACAATAAGTTCGTTAGAGTTCAGAAATAGTAATTATAACCATTTCAAGTAAAGCATTAAAGTAATATTCAGGAGAAGCTAAACCTCCATTTTATTGAAAAACCATCTACAGTTTTTAGTACCAATAATACTCAGACTTTTCTACATGCATTATTTATTTATTATTAACTGAGGAATTTCCCAGGCACTGCTGGGTATGCTGGAATTATAAAACAAATAAGAAATGATCTTTTTCTCAAGATCCTTATGTCTACTCTAAAGAGGCAGAATATATTTTCCAAATATGCATACAGATGAACAATTATAACTATGTGTAAATTTATAAAATATTAATTAGCTTTTCAAGAAATCCACACTGAAATAATATTTTCTAAATCATTTAGAAGTCCAGTTAAATTTCAGGCAGGATATTGTCTATAAAAGCTAATACAATTTGAATTTATAAAAGATCTTAAGCAAGGTATTTATGTATAATGGAATTTCTTCTAAGAATAATTGGAAACACACCCAAATCAGGGCCTAGGTCCTTCTTTGCTCATGTTCGCCCTTTATAATTCAAACTTCCCATTATATTATTGAGGTATGAATGTGTCCTTATTTAAAGTAAACTGAGTAAAATTGTTTGCTCAAAATTTATGCTGGACTTGTCAGTGTTCAGGTTTTGTCTTGCACTCATTCTCTGACAGATCTAGGTCAGAGACATAAAGCTTGGCAAGAGCCTTATAAATTAGAGCTGTGCTAAATCCTATAGCAATGCCTCTTCATTCAGACCCACCTTCAAAAATATTCTTACAGAAAGAAAAATGATTCAGTTACCTAACACAAGAATGCAAACAGCAACTCACCCCATATTTTGAGTTCCAAGCATCCAATAATAGTCGTAGATGTTTTATGAATCTATATTTCCTTTGCCACTATTATTAGCAAGCCATGTTACCTTATGTAACGATTTTCTTTAAAGTTTAACCAGCCCTAATTTTAAAGTTTTGGCACAGTTTTTGTTCAACAAAAATATTACCCAGAAAAGATAGAGCACTAATGTCACTAATACATTGAGTATTGTTTTGTTAATCTTTAGGATTTTTTATTATCTATATCTTTGCTATAAGAGGACAGAAACAAATCGGTTTACTTTTCTTTATTTACTCATTTAAATTAATTATTTTATATCAAATGCTTAAATAAAACAAGAGAAATTTATTAGTTGATTACAGTGAAATGAAGATACCAATATAAATCTAATTTTGTTTGTTTGTTTTTGGACTGTACCTGCTGATACTCAGAGGTTACACTTGGCTATGCTTCCACTTGTTTGGAGTGTTTCCTCCTGGAAGATGCCTTTAGTCACAATGTCATGTAGTGTTTTACCAAGGTGTTCTTCTATATACCTTATGGTTTCAGGCTTGATATCAAGGTCTTTAATCCATTTGGATTTGACCTTTGTGCATGGTGTTAGATGGAGGTCTGGTTAGCTTTTTTTCATGTGGCTGACCAATTATCCCAACACCACTTGCTCAAGAGGCTTTTCTTGCTCCATTTTGCATTTCTTGCCCATTTATCAAAGATTAATGATTGTATGTCTGGGGAACATTCTCTGAATACTCAAGTCTATTCCATTGATTGGAAGGTCTGTCTTTATTCCAATACCAGACTGTTTTAATGACTATTGCTTTGTAGTACAATTTAAAGTTGGGGAAAGTGATGTCTTTCATATTCTTTTTTATAAGGGCTCTAGCTATTCGTGGATGTTCAATGTTCTAACAACTATAATGACAATTCTAGTGAATGAGAGAATAGATTGTCTTGAAAATAGGCAGGGTGTGTGGGGGGGAGATGGAAGGCATTGGTGGTGGGAATGTTGCGCTGGTGAAGAGGAGTATTCTTTTTTTTTTTATAACTGAAACCCAACTACAAAAATGTTTGTAATTATGTTGCTTAAATAAATAATATAAATATGATGATCAAGTTTGGGGAAGCTGAAGTAGTGATTAGTAGGTCTTTGGATAAATGCTTACCTGAGAATGCTCAAAGTTAAGCTTAACCAATGTTGTGCAGAGTGCCATAGAGATGCCAGAAATTTCCAGATAGTTATCATAGAATAGTGTACGCTTATATGTGATATATTACTATTACTTTTGATTACTATTGATTTATTGACTACCATAATTTCTAAATCTGAATATATGGTAGTCAATAAATCAATAGTCACTTTTAAGTGACTTTTAAGTCACTTTTAAGGCTGGAGAGATAGCATGGAGGTAGCGCATTTGCCTTGCATGCAGAAGGATGGTGGTTTGAATCCTGGCATCCCATAGGGTCCTCCACGCCTGCCAGGAGCAATTTCTGAGCTTAGAGCCAGGAGTAACCTCTGAGCGCTGCCAGGTGTGACCCAATAACAAAAACAAACAAAAAGTCACTTTTAGTAAAATGACTAAGGTGGTGTTTGAGTTAGTCCTATTTAACCCTAACAAAAGTTAAAATGTTGAAAAATAGCACATTAATATAAATTAATTTAAAATTCATTTGTAACAAAAATATTTGAAACAATTCAAAATACCAAAATCTTTAAATAAAAACAAATAATAATCTTTAAATGTTAAATTTAAAGATTATTATTATTATTTTAAATAATAATCTTTAAATAAAAACAAAAACTTTAAATGGCTTGTGCTTGAAATTCTTAAAATTCTATAAAATTGTATGAGCCTTGTTAATATAATAGTAGGAAAATATGATCAATAATCTAAGAAATACTAATAGGTCTAGATCCAGAAATGAGAGAAGATAGAAGAAAGCATAATTATTAAAGCTTTTACAGATATATTTAAGTTATTTGAAAAAATCTAAGTAGAGTTACTTTTTTTAATAAAAAGTCTTGGGAACAAAATCAAAGAGGGACCATTAGAGTCTCTCCAAGGTACTGTAGTTACTACTAGAACACATCTAATAGATTAAACAAATAAATAAGTAAAATGTCTTGGAGCAAAAATGATAGTACAAGTAGTGTTCTTGCCTTGTATATGGCCAGTTTCAACCATATGGTTCCCTGAACCCATCAAAAGTGATCCATGTGTTCAGAACCAGATTAAGCCCTGAGCTGCCAAGCCATGCATAGAAATCTCTATTTAAGGGAAACTCAAGAGGCCAACCAGATGTATCCCTGAATTTTTCTGGTGTAGGAACTGAGAAAACCCCCCACAGGGTTCCTTAAAAGGCCTGCTGTGGATGTTTCATCCTCTGCGTGGAGAGTTGAGGAATACCTGAGAGATATTTTTGAAATTCATGCCATCGTATTGACATTACACCTTTTTGTCATATTTGGCTATCTCTTTCGTAAAATCACAGGCCAAAATATGGCTTCAATCAAATTCTTTGGCTCAGAAATCCCAGCACCAAAGATTACCAAGAAAACCCCTTTTCTGGATAATATTTAGCACCAAAATCAAAGACAATATATTTTTCTCTTTTTAATATATGTCCTTGCAGCCTCAGTTTCTGGTACTCAGAATGCAGATCCTGGGATATTGACCATTCCCAGAAAATAGGAACTACACCTTAGTGATTTAGATCTTTCTTTCACTTGATCTCTAAAATAATAGAGCCCATTACACTGAAGACTGTGTTCCTAAATTCTTTCTACTTCTTAATAATCCCAAATTTTGCATCTGAAGTTAGTTTGCCAAGAGCTGGCTTGAGTTGTGACCTTCTTCTTTGTAACTCAGAATTCTTACTGCTTACACACAGAGCTTAATGTATTGTTTACTGTTAAACTTTGCTTTGTGATTGTAAACATACCTACGATTGACTCTTATCTCTTATAAATCTCCCTTCTTAAAAATTAAATTTTGCCGCACGCCTGCCAGAAGATGTGTTGATCCCACATTTTCGTGTGGTCTGATTTTCTTCAATATTATTCTGCTTGGCCGCTCGTGATCACCCACTTTCCTCTTGTAAAGAATATTTCCCCCATCTTGCTGAGATGCAAGATGCCTGCAGCACTGAGCAACAATGGTTATGGCACAAAAACAAAAACAAATTCTTGAGTGAGGAGTGCAATATCTGAAAAATTACTGCTAAAAATCAGAAAATCACTGTAGATTATCCCAATTTAAACTCAGGAAAAGGACTTTAAGTAAAGTAAAGAAAGCCTATATAATTTGTTGAATAATACTAGCTGTCTCTCATATATGCTATTGGAATCAGGAACAGAGAAGGGGATAAAAGGAAAAAGTGGGAAGATGATGATCAGAAGACTAAGAATTAGAATGGAATCAAAAGATTTTCATGAATAATGCAA
This sequence comes from Suncus etruscus, assembly GCF_024139225.1. Classification (NCBI taxonomy): domain Eukaryota; kingdom Metazoa; phylum Chordata; class Mammalia; order Eulipotyphla; family Soricidae; genus Suncus; species Suncus etruscus. Next base: position 104,405,225 of record NC_064858.1, read on the forward strand.
ACAAGAAGAAAATAACATATGCCAAAAGCTTCAAGAAAACAATTTATTGAATAAAAATTTCACATTTAGCAAAAAATTATTCTGGAGGTCACACACAATGGTACTCTGAGTGGTTACTCCATTTTGTTTTCAGGAATTGCTCCTTGTGATGTTTATGGAATTAGGTGATACTAGAGATCAAATCTAAACTCCTGCATGCAAGACATGTGATCCAGTCCTTTGAGCTATATTCCTGGCTCCTTAAAAATGTTTTTAAAAAATAAAAATAACATAATCTTTAGGAAAGCACAATGTGAGCAAATACATCCCTATCATACTTGCACTACAAGATGTGCTAGCATCAGTCTTCCAGTTAAAGTATTTCCACGTAGAAAATTAAATGTAAAATAATAAAAGAGAAATTATAGGTAAGATGAAAATAAGATTTCTGCTTCTTTTTTTATATTAATGCTTAAAAGTCAAATAAGGCATTTGTTATTTTTCACATGAACATGAAAATCTAATATTAAATGAAGTCTGAAAAGAGAGCATTTGGTTTGAAATGTTCAAGTTTCTGACTGAACAATGTCAAGCACATTCTGAATTCATGGACTCAGTTAAGGATATTGGGATTAGAGGAAAAAAAGTTAAACATAGTACTTAATTTGAAAAATTAAAATGTAATGTCTAAGGCTTACTAAAACATGGCCTCCAACTAGCTTTCTAGATTTATTTCTCACCGTTTCCTAACTTTTTTTTTTTTTTTGGTTTTTCGAACCACACCCATTTGATGCTCAGGGGTTACTCCTGGCTAAGCACTCAGAAATTGCCCCTGGCTTGGAGGAACCATATGGGATGCCAGGGGATCGAACCACGGTCTTGATCCTTGGCTAGTGCTTGCAAGGCAGACACCTTACCTCTAGCGCCACCTCGCCGGCCCCTAACATTTTTTGAGATCAAAAAATGGACTTTTGTGGCAATACTTTTATTAGTTAATTATTCACAGAAATTTTTGATGCACTCAATATTGAGAATAAAATTTTAAAATAACACCATTTAACTGTCTATGCTTAATCAATAGGTCATGTGATTCAAAGCAAGCAATTGAGTCTTTCTTGATTTTCTTTGAATATTTTTTCTTTGATAATAATATGGTATGTATATTACAAACTTCTGTTTATACTTGCTCTATAATTATAGTATTGATGTATTTAACTTTAAGCAGGTAAATATAAACAAACACTATAGAAGTATTATATATTTTTGTCTATTGCTTTTTTATAATTTATTTATTCAAACACCATAATGACAAACATAATTGTAGTTAGGTTTCAGTCCTAAGAACACCTCCCTTCACCACGCAACCTTCCCATCACCAATGCACCCAACCTCTTCCCTCCCCACCCCTTGCCTGTATTCCAGACAGGATTTCTACATCCCTCACTGACTGACATTGTTATGATAGTTCTCAGCATAGTTATTTCTTCAACTGCTCTTACCACTCTTTGTGGTGATCTTCATAACTGGAGACTGTCCTTCTAGCCTTCATCTCTGGGAATTATTTCAATGTCTTTAATTTTTCTTAAAACCCATAGACGAGTGAGACTATTTTGTGTCTCTCTCTTCCTCTGATTAATTTCAATCAGCATAATAGACTCCATGTACATCTACGTATAGGAAAATTTTATGACTTCATGATGGCTGCATAATATTCCATTGTGTATATGTACCACAGTTTCTTTAGCTATTCATCTCTTGAAGGACATCTTGGTTGCTTCCAGAGTCTGACTATTGTAAATAGTGCTGCGATGAATATAGGTGTGAGGAAGTGACTTTTGTATTGGATTTTTGTGTTCCTAGGGTATATCCCTAGTATAGCTGGGTCAAATGGGAGCGTAATTTCCAGGGTTTTTCTTTTTGTTTGTTTGTTTTGGTTTTTTTTTTTTGAGGAATCTCCATATTGTTTTCCATAAGGGCTGGACTAGATTATTCTTATTCTTTGTGATGTGTGCCAGTCTTGGTGGTGTGAGATGGTACCTCATTGATGTTTTGATTTGCATCTCCCTGATGATTAGTGATGTGGAACAATTTTTCATGTGCCTTTTGGCCGTTTGTATTTCTTCTTTGAGAAAGTGTCCATTCATTTCTTCTTCCCATTTTTGATGGGGTTATATGTTTTTTTTGTTAAGTTCTATATGTACCTTGTACTTGTATATTTTAGATATTAGTCCCTTATCTGTTTTCATTTTTGTTTTTGGGTCACACCCGGTGTTGCTCAGGTGTTATTCCTGGTTATCTGCTCAGAAATAGCTCCTGGCAGGCATGGGGGACCATATGGGACACCGGGATTCGAACCAACCACCTTTGGTCCTGGATTGGCTGCTTGCAAGGCAAACGCCACCGTGCTATCTCTCCGGGCCCTAGTCCCTTATCTGATGGGTATTGGGTGAATAGCTTCTCCCATTCTTTCGGTGGCTTTTGTATTCTAGGCATTATTTCCTTTGAGGTACAGAAGTTTCTCAGCTTAATATGACTGTCCCATTTGTGTATCTCTGCTTTGACTTGTTTGGAGAGTGCTATTTCTTCCTTGAAGATGCCTTTAGTTTCAATGTCCTGGAGTGTTTTACCTACATGTTGTTCTATATACCTTATGGTTTCAGGTCTGATATCAAGGTCTTTAATCCATTTGCATTTGACCTTGGTGCATGGTGTTAGCTGAAGGGTAGAATTTGTATATTTTGCAAGTGAGTGACCAATTGTGCCAACACCATTTGTTGAAGAGATTTTCCTTGCTCCACTTTAAATTTCTTGCTCCTGTATCAAAGATTAGTTGATTGTGTATCTGGGGAGTATTCTCTGAATACTCCAGTCTATTCCATAGATCTGAGGGTCTGGCCTGCCTTTATTTCAATACCATGCTGTTTTAATGACAATTGCTTTGTAATACAGTTTAAAGTTGGGAAAAGTGAAGCCTCTCATATTCCTTTTTCCCAAGAATTGCTGTGTTTATTGTTCCCGATGAATTTCAGGAGTGTTTGATCCACTTATTTGAAGAATGTTTTGGGTATTCTTAGAGGTATTGCATTAAATCTGTACAATGCCTTGAGGAGTATTGCCATTTTAATGATGTTAATCCTCCAAATTCATGAGCAGGATATATGCTTCCATTTCCACGTATCCTCTTTTACTTCTTGAAGCAGAGTTTTGTAGTTTTCTTTGTATAAGTCCTTCATATCTTTAGTTAAGTTGACTCCAAGATATTTGAGTTTGTGGGCACTAATGTAAATGGAATTGTTTTTTTGATATTACTTTCTTCTTTATATTATTGGTGTATAAGAAGAACATTGATTTTTGTGTGTTAATTTTGTAACCTGCCACTTTGCTATATGAATCTATTGTATCTAGACTTTTTTGGTAGAGTCTTTAGGGTTTTCTAAATATAGTATCATGTCATCTGCAAACAATGAAACCTTGACTTCTTCCTTTCCTATCTGTATGCCCTTGATTTTTTTTCTTGCCTAATCGCTATGGCAAGAACTTCCAGCACTATGTTGAATAGTAGTGGCAAGAGGAGGCAGCCTTGTCTTGTACCAGATTTTAAGGGAACGGCTTTTAGGTTTTTTTCCATTGAGACTAATGTTGCCATTGGCTTGTGGTAGATTGCCTCTTCTATATCTAGAAAAGTTTCTTCTATTCCCATCTTGATGAGAGTTTTTATCAAGAATGGGTGTTGGACCTCATCAAATGCTTTCTCTGCATCTGTTGATATGGTCTTATGGTTTTTATTTTTCTTTTTGTTGATATGGTATATTATAGTGATTGGTTTACCGATATTAAACCATCCTTGCATTACAGGGATGAAACCTACTTGGTCATGGTGAATGACCTTCTTGATAAGGCATTGGATCTTGTTTGCCAGAATTTTAAGGATTATTGCGTCTATGTTCATTAGGGATATTGGTCTGTAATTTTCTTTTTTTGGCAGCACCTCTGTCTGGTTTTGGTAACAAGGTGATATTAGCTTTGTAAAAACTATTTGGGAGTGTTCCTATTTTTTCAATTTCATGAAAGAGTCTGAAGAGGATTGGTAAAATTTCCTCTCTAAAGGTTTGAAAGAATTTGTTAGTCAATTCATCTGGGCCTGAGCTTTTGTTTTTGGGAAGACACTTGATGACCATTTTAATTTCGTCAGTAGTGATGTGTTTGTTTAGATTTGGAAGGCCATCTAAAGAGGGGAGTCACACCTGGCTGGCTCTATGCTCAGAAATCACTCCTCGCAAGCTCGGGGGACCATATGGGATGCCAGGATTTGAACCACCATTGTTCTGCATGCAAGGCAAATGCCCTACCTCTATGCTATCTCTTCGGCCCCCAAGTCATCCTTGTTAAACTGAGGAAGATTATAAGAGTCCAAGAATTTATCCATTCCCTCCAGGTTTCATGTTTTGTAACATAGAGTCTCTCAAAGTAGTCTCTGATTACCCTTTGAATCTCTGCAGTATCTGTGGTCATCTCCCCCTTTTCATTCCTAATCCAGTGTATTAGATTTCTCTTTCTCTGTTTGTGAGTTTTGCTAATGGTTTATGGATCTTGTTTACTTTTCCAAAGAACCAGCTTTTGCTTTCGTTGATCTTTTAAATTGTTTATTAGGATTTCCACCTCATTGATTTCTGCTCTTAGCTTTGTTATTTCCTTCTGCCTACCTATTTTTGGTACCTTTTGTTGGATATTTTTTAGTTCTAAAAGTTGTGCCATTAAGCTTTTTATATAGGCCCCTTCTTCCTTTCTGATGTGTGCTTGCAAGGCTATACATTTTTCTCTTAGTACTGTTTTTGTTGTGTCCCATAAATTCTGACAATTTGTGTCTTCATTGTTATTTGTTTCCAGGAATGTTTTGATATTTTTTTATCTTATCTCTGACCCACTTGTTGTTCATTACTAAAATGTTTAGTTTACAGGCGTTAAAGTTTTTCTTCTATGTTTCTTGTAGTTCACATCTAATTTAGTGCTTGTGGTCAGAGAAGGTTGTTTGTACAATTTCTATCTTTTTGACTCTATGGAAATATATTTTATGGACCAGCATGGGGTCTATCATGAAGAATGACCCATGTGCATTGGCGAAACTGTGTATCCAGGTTTCTGGGGATGGAGTGCCATATATATATATATATATATATATATATATATATATATATATATATATATATTCCACTTTCTTATTTTTCTCTTTTCAGAGCTAATATATTCTTGTTGAGTTTCAACCTGGTTGACCTATCAATGGGTATCATGGCAGTGTTGAGATCTCCCACTATTAATGTGCTGATATTGATATCTTCTTTCAGGTTTGTCAAGAGTTGTATTAAATACTTTTCAGGTCCATCATTGGGTGCGTATATGTTTAGGGGTGTGATTTCTTCTTGTTTTACATAACTTTTGATTAGTACAAAATGACCATCTTTGTCCCTTACAACTTTTCTGAGTCTAGGTTTGTTTCATCTGATACTAATATGGCCACTCCGGCTTTTCTTTTTTCTTTTTGGTTTTTCGGGCCACACCCGTTTGATGCTCAGGGGTTACTCCTGGCTAAGCACTCAGAAATCACCCCTGGCTTGGGGTGGACCATATGGGACGCTAGGGGATCGAACCGTGGTCCTTCCTTGGCTAGCACTTGCAAGGCAGACACCTTACCTCTAACGCCACCTCGCCAGCCCCACCACTCCGGCTTTTTAAGGGTGTTGTTTGCTTAGATGATTTTCCTCCAGCCTTTGATTTTGAATCTATGCTTGTTTTGATTGTTCAGATGTGTTTCTTGTAGGCAGCAAAATGTTGGATTAAGCTTTCTGATCCATTTAGCCACTCTGTGTCTCTTAATTGGTGCATTTAGTCCAATGACATTGAGGGAGATGATTGTCATGGAATTTAGTGTCATCTTTGTGTAGAAATTTGGTGTATCAATTGGTCTTTCTTTCCTTAAAGTAGACCTTTCAGCTTTTCTTTTAGGGCTGGTTTTGAGTCTGTAAAGTTTCTGAGCTGTTGTTTATTCGTGAAGCCATGTATACTTCCTACAAACCTGAAAGTGAGTCTAGCTGGGTGTAGTATTCTAGATGAAGCATTCATTTCATTGAGTTTTGTCACTGCCTTCTGGCTTTGAGAGTTTCTTGTGACAGGTCCGCTGTAAATCTTAAGGATGCTCCTTTCAATGTAATTTCCCTTTTTGATCTTGCTGCTTTCAGTATTCTATCCCTATCTGTGGGATTTATCATTGTGATTAGGATGTGTCTTGAGGTGTTGTTCTTTGGGTCTCTTTTAGCTGGTACTCTCTGGCATGCAGGATTTGGTTGCATGCAGTCTTTAGCTCTGGGAGTTTCTCTGTAATGATGTTCTTGACTGTTGATTCTTCCTGGGGATTTTCTTCCTGGATTTCTGGGACTCCAATGATTCTTATGTTGTTTCTATTGAATTTATCAAACATTGCTATTTTCATCTGTTCAAAACCATTGGGTATTTTTTCATTGTCTGATCATTTTGAGGTTCTTTTTCAATCTCTTCTGCTGTATAAAGTTATTATGCATCCCATCATCCAGCTCATTAATTCTATCTTCAGCTGCTGTTACTCTATTGGAGAGTCTTTCCATAGAGTTTTTAATTTCCTCTATTGCATTTTTCAGTCCCATTATTTCAGTTTGGAATTTTCTGATTTCTCTATCTGTGGTCTCTTTAGATCGATCTATGCTTTCTTTGATTTCTAAGAACATCTTCCATATTTTATTCTAAACTCTTATCTGAGAATCTGAGAGGTTAATTAGGTGGTTGGCATTTTTTTGGATATCATAGCTGCCATCTTCATTCTCTATGCATTCTGTTGTCTGTGTTGTTTTCCCATTGTCACACTTGAAGTGTGGTTGTTACTCCACGTTGCCATGGGGTTCGTGTTCTATAAGAGGTGCATGGCTGCGGGGTGAAGCTCCAAGGCCTTGCCTTTTTTTTTTTTTCTGTGTTCTTTGTATGTCACTGGGGATCAGGAAGTAGCCTCAGGTGTCACTTTTAAAAGAGTCCCCTGTGGCCTAAAGCCAGGCAGGAATTAGCCCCCAATCTTGTGGGTGGAGGAACTCCAATTTGAGATTAGACACTTGAGAGCTGTGTTCTTTGATTGTCACCTGGGATCAGGAAATAGCCCAGATGTTGCTTTTAAAAGAGTCCCCTGTAGCCCAAAGCCAGACAGTAATTAATTTTTGTCCTTGTGGGCAGAGGCACTCCTACCTGAAGTTAGGAGTTATATATATTTTATAAAATATTAAAGGAAGGGAATAACATGTATTGGTACCTATTGATGTTAATGTTTAAATTACTAACTATTTGAAAAATACTTATTTTTGCCACAATTCAAAGAGGAAGATATTATTTATTATTCACTTTTTATATAAGAAAATTAAACTGTGAAATTTATTTAAAATTACATAGATACTAAGGACAAAGCTAGAACTTTAACTGTGAATCTATAGCAACTACAAAGCATAGATTTTATTTTAGATATTACATATTGTTAATTCTATTTGTTTTGTTTTGTTTTTGGATCACACCCAGCAGCGCTCAGGGGTTACTCCTGGCTCTACACTCAGAAATCGCCCCTGGCAGGTTTGGGGGACCATATGAGATGTCAGGATTCGAACCACTGACCTTCTGCATGCAAGGCAAATGCCTTACCTCCATGCTATCTCTCTGACCCCACAAATAGTTAATTCTAAAAATAAATAAATATAAATGACATTTTATACAATTTTATATTAACTATTTAAAGGAAAGGGACAGAAAAATATAGAATAGGAGCAGTCTGCTCACTTTGTATGCAGATTGATCTGGATTCAATTTGGCACTGCATGTGGACACACTCCAGGAGAGATGCTATGCACAGAGCCAGGAGTAAGCACTGTGCACAGCCAAGCATTACCCCAAAATAAGAGAGAGCAAAGAGACTTGATAGAACAGTGGATAGAGCACTTGTGCTGTACATGGCTGACCTGGGTTCAATCCCTGGCACCCCACAGTCCCCCATGATCAACAGGTATGATCCCTGAGTGCCAGGAGGAAGATCTGAGCTTTGCTGATGTACTAAAAAGAAAAAAGCTAAAAAAAGAGAGAGCACATAAGAGAGAGAAACCAAAAAAAATGAAGGGTAAAAATGGAGAGAAATAACAAGTAATTGAAGCAGAAATCTGAAAGATCTTGGTATAGAATGGTTTATAAATAACACCCCGGAAAATACAAATGTAACCATTTTTATTTTTATTTTATTCATATTTTAATTATAATATAGCTCTTTTATTTATTTATGTGTGGGGTTGAGGAGGCACCTCTATATGCTCAGGGGTCATTCTCAGGACATTGTGGTAAGGAATAATTCCTCATAGTGCTCAGTAGACCATAAACTGTGCCAGGCATTAATGCATTGTCACCATGGGCCTTAAATCCTGCATTATCTCTTACACCCAAAGATATCTATCTATTAAATTAAAAATACAACAACTACTAATGCAATTATCTAGTATATAAAATTGTTATTGATAGGCATTGCTGAAACATAGGGTCTATAATCTGAAAAAACAAGCTGAACTGTTGTTGATAACTTCACAAGTAATTTTAGAAATATATGTAAAAGGAAGTAAGTTTCAAGTAAGTCAAGTTGCTTCAGAAGGTTTTATGGAGACATAATTTGTAAGATTTATTTCTCAAAATTAAAATAACAAAGAGTTTTGAACATAACAGTCATAAAGTGCATTAATTAATGCTTCAGTTGACTAAAAGTATCTGACCACTTTTACGATATGAAACCTCAAAGAATATTGAGTAGTCCTGTACAGTAAAAATGTTTGTAGAGAAGTAAGACCATATACTTTACCATGTTTATTGAATGCATGGTTTGAAGTAAACATAACAAATTTATTTAAATTGTTTACATGCATTAGTTGTGAAACTATATCTAGCTATACCTAGCAAATGTAATTATATGTATATATTGATGTATACATATTCAAATGTATACGAGCCAAATCTAATTTTTTGAGCCACATCTAATTTTAAATATATCTGAGTCAGGATAATCTTGAATATTGAGGAGTATACTTAGATCTAGCTATGGATCTATAGCATGATCGATAAATTTTTACTAATATTAGCATATTTCAAAACGTAGAATAGATAGGTTATACAACATTCCTTTTCTGTCCCTTAAGTAAAAGATATGGACTATTACCATACCAATGCTATGTGAAACTACAACATATGGAGACAATATCTAAACAATATATACACCTTTGAAAACATATTTAATCTATCCCTGAATATGAGCAGATTTCCCTAATATTCAATCTGAACATTTAATTATTTTAAATATTGACAATGGCTTCTCAGTATACAATTTTGGAATAATACTATATAAATTGTAAATAATGACATACTCAATAAAAGGAAACAATTATTCTAATAATCTATAAGCAATAAAGTGTTGTTATTAGCAAAGAAAAAACTATAAGGACTGATTAATGTTGGTAATTAAATGAATAATTTCTTTAGTAAAAATTATATTTTTAGAAACATAGTAAATTAAGATTTACTGGCTGCAGATCAGTAAAAATCCAAATGAACTATATTAGCAAAAATAAGCATGTATAATACTATTCAAAATAGTTAAGAAAAATGCTCCAATACATTTACTGGAGGAAATACACCTTACACAGATAAGATATATAGACACAGTGTTAAAATTTGAATCAGAATGCAAACTGATAAAGTTTTCTTCATGTCAGTTATTACGTAAATTTCATACTCCTCAAGATCAGTAATTTTGTTTACTACTAAATCCAACACTTGCAAATTGCAAGCATTATTTGTTGAATAACTAAACTAAAAAAACTAAGAATTGGGGAGAAAAAAAAAAAACTAAGAATTTCTCCTCAGAATATTTTATGCTGTGAAATGACCCATAAATATTATTTTCTCCAGATGTATTTACTCTTAGCTTTCTCATGGTATTTATGTGTTACAGACATTTTCTAGAAATAAAAGCAAGAAAGGACAAATAGCTCAGATAATGACTAATAAAGTAATTTACCAGATTACTTTGTGCTGTTCTTGTTTTTGCTTCATTTTGTTTTGTTTTGAAGATTTTTTTTTTAGTTTTGGTGGGTGGGGATTTATTTCTTGGAACAACATGTGGCCCACAAGGAACTGGGAATTGTACCATATGGGTGAGTGTGTTTCTTTGGAATCTTCACAGTGGCACTGAACAGTAAAATTTTATAGGTTTTCAGGAAAACAAATGAAAACAGTAATTCAGATTCAAGTCTAAGTATCTCTACAGCCTTAATTTTCATTCTCATTCATGGCCTAGTCATCTTGAGAGTTCTTATTACAAAGTTTATATGCCTGAATCAATAGAGCATTTCTGGCAGCAGTGCTGTTCAAGCCATCAAGAAAGGTTTGTATTGCAGAGGACAGCAGAAGGTCTGGACCTCTTCTAATTCATTCTTAAAGTTTTAAACACTCTCTCCGCCTCTCTATCATAGAGCCCTTACCATTAGACTCCACAGATTGTTTTAAGTTAAACAGGTTTCAACAACTCCTAATCAGAAATCCAGTATTGTATACTCAATATTTTATAATAATGGTATTATTCATACTACAAGTTTCTTGGATGTATAAATAAGAAACCATTGGATACTGCTGATGATCATATAATTAAAAGTCTTCTCTCAAGAGAACATTAAAATGGTCTTAAGAAAATAAAATCTCACCCTACAGAAAGAACAAATAGGTCCATATTAAAATAAACAGGTAATAATGTTTCACTACTGAAGGTAAAAAGTTAATGGGCAGACAAGAAAAAGTTTGAGTAAAGATATAAAAGAGAGACTGGAGTAAAAGAAAAAAGGTAAAAAAAAATAAAACTAAGGTTTTGACTTGGTGTTTTTGTTTTGTTTTGTTTGGGGGCCATACCTGGTGGTGTTCTGGGGTTTCTCCAGACCCTACACTCAAAAATTACTCCTTGCAGGCTACGAAGGACCATATGGGATGCTGAGGATCGATCTCAGGTCGACCACATGCAAGGCAAACGACCTACCTACTGTGCTCTTACTCCAGACTCCTTGACATTGTAGGTCGAAATTATCTAGTTCTAGCTCATATTTATTAAGAACAGCATAAGAAAGCCCAGAAAAAATTGTGGAATTCTGTGAGCACATGGGTTCTAGAATGTTAAATTCTTCAGTATTTTTATTTACTTTTAGTTTAATTTTAACTGTTGGCCCCACCCAGTGGTGCTGAGTTTCTGCACTCAAGAATCAACTCCTAGAAAAAGAAAACAGAAAAATCACTCCTAGAAATTCTAGGGGTCCATGAGTGGTCCCAAAGATTCAAATATGTCAGATATGTGCAACAACTCTCCAGCTCTCTTCAGTATTTTTTATTTGTTTGTTTGTTTGTTTGTTTGGGGGCCACACCTGGTAATGTTCAGGTGTTACTCCTGACTGTGCACTCAGAAATCGCTCCTGGCTTGGGGGACCATATGGGTAAGGCAAACGCCTTACCGCTTATGCCACCACTCTGGCCCCTCTTCGGTATTTTTTAAGTTCGTTATAAGTGAATACAATAATTGGCACAACTAGCATCAGTATCAGTAATAGGTGAACTTCAAATATTATCTAGATCATATGTAGAACTTGGGAATTATTCTTCGGGTGTGTGATGTATATTCTAGGTGATTTGAAATAAGTTAATTCTTAGGATACACTCCAGTTGGCATTCTAGCTTTCTATTCCTGGTTTGGAAATGTTAGGACTGACTCATTCATTGAATCCTGTCTGCTTCTCCCTATGCATGAAGGAATACTATAGATCGTTTGTCTTAAAGCTAATGGAAAGGAAAGATGGTAAAAAAAAAAATCAGAGGGAAGAATTCCATGTTTCCCAGATATAACCAATCATAAATATACAACAGAGATACCTCTCCAGATGCAGAAAACATGGTCTGTTGTTCGAAATCCCCAAAATTATTTAAATACTTGGGAAATTTAGTCTTGTAAAGAACGTATAATCTTGTCTTTATCCAAATAGTTTCCTTGATCTATCTTTTCAATATTTGACACAATCACAGATGTTGAGATATGGTCAGAGGAAGGACATATATTTGGATTTTCTGAGTCAATGACAAATTTAAAATTTTCTGGCATATTATTGTTTTTGTTTTGTTTTGGTTTGGTTTGGTTTTTTGTTTTTGGGCCACACCCGTCGTTGCTCAGGGGTTACTCCTCGCTGTCTGCTCAGAAATAGCTCCTGGTAGGCACGGGGGATCTTATGGGACACCGGGATTTGAACCAACCACCTTTGGTCCTGGATCGGCTGCTTGCAAGGCAAACGCCGCTGTGCTATCTCTCCGGGCCCCGCATATTATTGTTGATTTCTATTTTATATATTTAGATTCAGGACATAATATCCTTTAGTACTGGCATCATTGTGCATCAACAAATAAATAAGTGAATAAATAAACATAAATAAATAGGCCTACTTTAATTTAGTCAAGGCAGCAAAACTAGAAGGTGTTATTTTATTCTTAGAAGTACTACTCAGTTTCTAGCTTTTTAAAAAATGGATTCAGACTTCCTAATGCAAAAGAATTATGGGTATGGGGGAACTATGAGAAAATATAAAAATTTTTAGAATAAAATGGAAGATATTTGAATACTATAGATAAAACATTAAACATCTGTGGAATTTCTCTTGAAGAGTGACATAGATGTTAATTTAAATCCTTGATATTCTCTCTTTGCAGTTAATTTTTTTACATTGTGTCTGCTCATTGTGGAAAAATAATAAGGCAATAATGGCATTAGTTTAGCTAGCATATGTAAGCATCTTAGTGAAGAAGATAACATTTCGGCTTTTAAAATGAAATCTAGCTTGCTTTCCTCATTTGTAGTTAGAAGGTAATAGAAACATACATTGGGATTGTTGCCTAGCAACAACTTACCATTAATAGGAAACAATCTTGGAGACAGCCTTGAAGAAAGAATTCTAAACTACTGTACCACAGAATTTACTTTCTAGTAAAGAAATAATTGCATTTTTATTAATTATGGTTGATGACAGATTATGGACAACTTGACTTATTTCTTTGGAGCATAAACTAGACAGTCATTTTCATTTACCTTATTCAGTCAAACCTTTGCTTCCCTCTCCACCACACTCAGTACAAAAGAGGTCAAAATAAGGATGCTTTGAAAAGGAACAGTTGGCAGTGAAAACAAATAAAAAAAAAAACAAACCCAGAGCCAAGAAACTGGCTAAGCTAGAAGTTGGCCAGCTGTGGGGAAAGCCATATGGAGCAAAACTGACCATTCCTGACGCTGAAAGCTAATTGCATCCAATGTCATAAATATTTGTGCCACAATTCAGCTAAAAATATGGAGAATATTGTCACATAATACTAACTCCTGGATTTTAGAGAATATAGCTAGTAAATATGTTTTCCTAGGTCTATTCCCTACTGCATCTCATTGTGGTTTAAAACAATATATTAACAGTGCAATTAAGGATATGTTATAAGTAAGATGTTTAATTTTATTAATTTATTAAATTTATTAATGTATTAAAAATTGAATTCTCTGAAGGCAGTGATATAGCTCATACAGTAGAGTTTGTGCTTTATATGAACAAGAGCTTCCCTGAGTTTCAGCCATGACTCTACTCTGCATGACCTCCCCATCCTTCAAACCTCTGAGGTTAGCCCTGATTTGTGAGGTAATCCACAAACATTGCCAGGTGCGCTCCCATGCTCATCTCTCACACACACATGAGGTTTTGACAACACTAAGTAATTATGTGTTCCTTTAGGTAATAGTCATTTTCTTAGACAAAAAATATAGTCTCCTATCCCAGCTCCAATAACTACAGGTGATCATTCTGGCATGTGTTCCCTTTACTTTGTTGTAAATATTGTTTTCTTTCTACCAAATAAACTGTAACTGTCCATCCAACTGTTGGCCAACATTCAGCTCAGATATATTTTTTGTTTGTTTCTTTGTTTTTTCGGCCACACCCGTTTTAATGCTCAGGAGTTACTCCTGGCTAAGCGCTCAGAAATCACCCCTGGCTTGGGGGGACCCTAGGGGACGCTGGGGGATCGAGCCACGGTCCTTCCTTGGCTAGTGCTTGCAAGGCAGACACCTTACCACTTCAGCTCAGGTATCTTAACTTCCTTTGCTAGTTATCCCTTTTACTGACCTCAAGATTTAGTTTGATTACACCTATGTGTGGCTCTTTATAACGCACATACCTTTTCTAGAAGTTTCATTGTGTGGCAAAAGTCCTTTCTCTTTTTTAGATTTTGGGTACCTGGGAATATAACTTTGCTTTTTTATTTTCAAATATACTTCTATAATAACACATTGCATGCTCCCTAATACATATTTTATGAAAGTGTTGCGACCTTGATAAATATTTGTTACTCAGAATGTCACATTTGCTGTATTTTTAACTACTTTATGCCTTCTGATTATAGTCATAAATTTTTTCTGTCTGTTGATTAAATGTACTTTTCATGCCTAAACCATCAGAAAAAAATATATATATATGGTGAGGGGGAACTAAAAGCAAAGCAAAGAAATAGTATAGCTCATTTACCCACACCACAGGGTTGAGGTCTAAACTGAGTCAGTACACATTGATGTCTAAGTCTACTAAAAACAGATCCAGTCATATTTTTGTTCAGATATTGATTTTATTTTTGAATACTATTATACCAACTTTAACTCCTTAACACCTTAAATTTCAATGCAAGTATTCTTAACCTGGTTTGTTTGTTTGTTTGTTTCGGGGCCATATCTAGCAGCGGTCAGATCTTGGTCTGGGCACATCTAGTTAGGACCAGATGAAATGCCCAGTGTTCACTATGGGTTAACCACATGCACTGTAAGCACCCTACTATGTATTCTTTATTTAGCCATCTTGTTTTATTCTTAAGAGTACAATGAAGGGCCTGGAGAGATAGCACAGCGGCGTTTGCCTTACAAGTAGCCGATCAGGACCAAAGGTGGTTGGTTCGAATCCCAGTGTCCCATATGGCCCCCCGTGCCTGCCAGGAGATATTTCTGAGCAGACAGCCAGGAGTAACCCCTGAGCACCACCGGGTGTGGCCCAAAAACCAAAAAAAAAAAAAAAAAAAAAAGAGTACAATGAATAATTCAGTAAGTATCCTAGATATCATTTTATGCATTAACACATTGACCTTCTACTCACAATTTCAATCTATTTCTACCTTTCCTGGAGATCCTTAAAGATTTTACTTAGCATCTTATCATTGAGATTTATTGCTATCATTTTTTTTTACCAACAGCTTTTTTGTTATTTATCAAAGACAGATGTTCAATCTGGCATCTTCCCTAGCTGCAATCAATGCATGTTATACCAAAGCACCTCGGTTGGTTTCAAAATATTTTATTGTCTAGAAACAGGAAGAAAGTTAAAAATTCTGATGGCAAATTACAAGTGTTGCTGCTTTATTTTTCTGCATTTTTCAATATGTAGGTTTTTTTCATATTGATTTTCAAAAATGAAATTATTGATGCTAAAATCTGATAAATAGTCCTAAAGGAAAGGAAATTAAAACTGTGATGTAGCAGTATAGATTCCAGAGAGTCTATCTCAGTATGAGTAATATAATAAATCTGTCAAAAAAAACTTAGACAATTTGGCTTAGAAATATTAAATATTTCTACTAGGTGATAACATTGTTTATTATCATTGTTATTCATTGTTATTGACTGATTATTCATTTAACAATAAATGTTCTTAAGTAGAAAAATGTTTTCAATAGTTTTATACATAATTTTCATGATCTATAAAAACGTTATCACTTGAACAAAAATGCTCATAGAGAAACTGTCATACACTAAATTGTCTTTAGTAAATGAGTATAAACATTTCCAAATGAATTTGGTATCATAAATACCATTTACCCGAGATCTTTAGGACCTCAGATTTTATTTTGAATGTTTCTCCTATAATAAAGTACAAAATCTGTCTTCTTAGCAAATATTCTTTTATTTGTATAATTATTAATTTTTATAATTATTTAAAATAATTCTTATTTTTATCTGATTAATAATCATTGCTTGAACCTATGCTACAAAGAATAAGTTATTTTCATTAATTAATGAATAATGATCTATTACCCCAAGTTTTGAGACAAAAATCTAAAAATTTTGGTTGCTACAGGTGAGTGCTGAAAATGGAAATTTTTTAAAGGACCTTTCTACAAATAAGCATAAGAAAGTACATCAAATGATTTTTAAATTCTAAGGTGATGTTTACTTAGCTTTCTTGTTATAAATTACTTTTGTCTGTTTTAACAACATAATATGTTAATTATTTTTATACATCAAATTTATGTCTGTTATAACTAACTAATATTTAGACAATTGAATAGCCTGGTCCTACATTGGTTTCTATTACTCTATTTAAAGACATTTCAGAGAATTTTTAGCTATATTTGCACAGGATATATCAGGAAGGTAGAATGAGGTGTTTCTCAAAGTGACAGTTATAAGTGAGTAAGACATTGGGAGATGAATCACATGGTCATCATATTGATCTGAATTCTTGGAGGACATAGATCATAAATTTGAAGAAGGAAAGGCATTTCTGCAAATAGTTTTTAAGTTCCTAAAATTGTCCTTGAAATAAATGGGACACAAAGAAGACTTCTTCTTCACCTCCAATCTTGATGGGTTTCAAATTCTTTTTTTTTTTTTAAACTTTTCTTTTTGTTTTTGAAACACACTCAAAACTCAGGGTTTACCTTTGGCTCTGCATTCAGAACTCACTTCTGGAGAATTCAGGGAACCATGTAGGGTGCTTTAGGTTGCATGCAAGTCTAATGCCCTATATACTGTGTATGTTTGGTGCCTGTTTTTCAAATTCTGTAGATTTCTTAAGTATCTTCTTAGACCAGTGTGTCTTAAAGAAGCAAGGTAATAGAGTGTTCACTGGATATAAATTCAGAGGACACAATGAGAAATATAGCAATTATTTAAAATTGACCCTATTGACCTAAATTTTAATCATTAATGGATTAAGTAATAATTAGTAATTCCATTTGCCTTTGTATACAAATAAAATGGATTAATTTTTTGCTTAAAAGGAAGTAGGTTCATAGGAAGAAAACTGGGGACACTGGTGGAGTAAATAACAGCTTGGTGGTGGGATTGATGTTCGAATATTTAATGCCTGAAAACTGTATTGGGAACAATTTGGTAGATCACAGGGATAAAAGTTAAAACAGGGGCTGGAGTGATAGTACAGCAGGTAGGACATTTGCTTTACATAGGGCCAGCAGGCCATGGTTCGATATCTGGCATCTCATGTGGTCCCTGAGCCTGCCAAGAGTGATTTCTGAGCATAAAGCCAGGACTAACCCCTGAACACCGCTGGTTGTGGCCCACAAACCAATAAATAAATAAATACTAATAAAAATTAAAACAACAGGGGCCGGCGAGGTGGCGCTAGAGGTAAGGTGTCTGTCTTGCAAGCGCTAGCCAAGGAAGAACCTGGGTTCTTTCCCCCGGCGTCCCATATGGTCCCCCCAAACCAGGGGCAATTTCAGTAGTAACCCCTGAGCATCAAACGGGTGTGGCCTGAAAAACCAAAAAAAATACAAAAATACAAAAATTAATACAACAAATTTAAAATAAGTAAAAGGAAATAAATTTTAAAAAACAAAGGATTCAGGTCTGAAAAAAAGCCTTTGCTTTACTAGCCTTGTTACTTACTCTAAACAAAGAAATTACTCTAAGTATGAATCGTCTTTTTAAATTGTCTGCAAAAAAAATAATAAGTTCACAACTCTCAAAAATAACATGACACAGGGCTGCAAAATACAGACTAAATTGAGAGCTTCTTCATTGTTTTCCTGAGTTCTTCAGGAGCAAATAGAAATAATTTCAGTAAAGTATCAAAATTTTTTAAAAACTCATCTCATTCAACATTGGTGGCGGGAGGTCAACACTGGTGCTGCGATTGGCCCTGTTTCTTTGTATGTCTGAAACCTAGCTATGAAGGACTTTGTAAATCACAATGGTCTCAATAAAATAAAATGTAATGTAAAAATAAAAAATTTGAACTTACTGACTGAAATGGGCTTATTATAAGTACTGTGAAGAATGTTAAGATTTTACATGCTTCTTACTTTAGTTTACTGTCACGTATTATATATAACAAAAATGTCTTATTTCAAAAAATTCTTCTCTTTCATAGGAGTACTAACAGAATGCTAGGTTTCGTTCATGGATATGCTGTTTGAAGTTATTGCCTAGCACACACACATTACACAGAAATCTAAATTGCAGCTTTGTGACTTAATTTGTGTGTTTTTCTCTTAGTTAAATAACTGTGGTTATATCAACTCCTTTAAACTTACTTTTTTTCTTCCATAAAACGTAAACAACAGCAGCAATTCATTGTCTTAGGAGATGAGGAAAGAATGAAATCTCTTTGTGAAATTAGATATCATGTACCTAGAGTTGATGAATAGTTAAGCGTCTCTGAACTGCATTCTGCTATACTCAGAGGAGGAGCCATTATTAGGAGCCATTATTTAGGCAGGCAATATTGATATGACACCTATAAAATATATCTTCTAAGTGTAGTCAAATTACGTGAGGTTTTGCCCACATAATATGCTTTATTTGCTAGCAGAGTTCACATGTACAGTTTAAATTAAACCGGCCTTTAATTACACTTTTCAGTTAACCACATGTTTTATCTTTCATTTCTTTTTTTTTTTTTTTTTTTTTGTTTTTTTGTTTTTTTGGGTCACACCTGGCAGTGCTCAGGGGTTATTCCTGGCTCCAGGCTCAGAAATTGCTCCTGGCAGGCACAGGGGACCATATGGGGCACCGGGATTCGAACCGATGACCTCCTGCATGAAAGGCAAACGCCTTACCTTCATGCTATCTCTCCGGCCCCTTATCTTTCATTTCTTATATTAATACAACTAAGTCAAGCACAGGATTTGTGCTTACGTCCCAATCGCCATGTTTTATAGGAGTTCCTAATCTCAGCCAAATAATATGACTAGTATTTTATGTGTTATCAATGTCATTACTTTCTTTTAATAATTTTTATCGTGACCCATGTGAGTTACAAGTCTTTCACAGTTATATTTAAGGTACATAGTAAAATTCCCACCACCAGCATTGACCTCCTCCACAACTGTTCCCAGCATGCATCTGATACCTCCACCCTTAGCCCCCTGAACTGCCAGTGTAACCCGTCCCCTTTCATATAGGACTTGTTGTAGATCTTGATTCTGTTGTCATTGACTTTGGGTTATTTATTTTAATTCAAAGTTCATGTGACTGTTTGCTCTTGGTACCATCCATTTTTAAGAATGTGCATTGCAATGAAAATTATTGATTAATATTAAGATCATTTATTCTATTTATCTGTATTTCCCCAGTTGTTGTTTTTTTTTAGTGTTTTTTGTTTGTTTGTTTCAAGCTACACCAGCTAGCTCAGAGCTTCCTTCTGGCTCTGAACTCAGGAATCACTCCTACTATGTTTAAGGGAACAATAGTTGGTACAGAGGATAGAATTCAGGTCATCTAACTCCAATTATCTCCCCTGTCTTTCTTTTCTTTTCTTTTTTGTTTGTTTGTTTTTTGGGCCACACCCGTTTGATGCTCAGGGGTTACTCCTGGCTAAGCGCTCAGAAATTGCCCCTGGCTTGGGGGGGACCTTATGAGACTCCGGGGGTCGAACCACAGTCCTTCCTTGGCTAGCGCTTGCAAAGCAGACACCTTACCTCTAATGCCACCTCGCTAGCCCCAAGTCTTTCTTTTCTTTCTTAAAGATTGTGTCTTGCATATGTGGTCTTTCTTTAAAGTTTTGCTAAAACAAGGCTCTGTTATACTGTATACATTTTATACATTCTTCTGAAATTATTTTTCTCAGACACAAAAAGTATTTTATATCCTTACTACTGAAGTCCATTCTTTACTAATTGCTCTTTCTTTTTAAAAAAAAAATAAGCTTTATTAATTGATTGATTAATTGATTGGTTGTTGGGCCACACCCAGCGGTGCTCAGGAGTTACTCCTGGCTCTGCACTCAGAAATCACCCCGGCAGGCTAGGGACCATTTGGGATGCCAGGAGTCGAACGGGGTCCATCCCTAGTCAGCTGCATGAAAGGCAAATGCCTTGCTATCTCTCTGGCCTCAACTCTTTCTTACTGAATACCCAAAGCATTTCTAATTCCTACACTATCCATTTGGAAAGAGCTACATATGCAAAAGATTTATTTAATAATTACCTAGAATTACACTAATAACTTTTTGAGAACAACAAGTTTGCCTCAGAAACTTTTTTGGTTTGTGTGTGTGTGTGTGTGTGTGTGTGTGTGTGTGTGTGTGTGTGTGTGTGTGTGTGTGTTTGGGTCACACCCTGCTGTGCTCTAGGGTTACTCCTGGCTATGCCCTCAGAAATCACTCCTGGCTTGGGGGACCATATGGGAAGCTTGGGTATCGAACCCCTGTCTATCCTAGGTCAGTGCATAGCAAGGCAAATGCCCTACCGCTTGCACCACCGCTCCCGCCCCATGAAATTCTTGTTTCTAGACCACTGAAACCTTTTTTCAGTTTTGTGTTGTTTTGATTTTAGAATACATTTAACAATGCTCAGGGCTTACTCCTGGCTCTGCTCTCAGTAATTATTCCTGGCAGTGCTTGGGGGATCATATGGATGTCAGGGACTGACTTGGGTTGGCTGCATTCAAGGCAAGCACCTAAGTGCATTCTCTCCAGCAGCACTCCATTGAAAATGTGATTTAAAATAATTAACAATAAGCAGTGAAGCATGACACAAATAACCACGTGATCTCCAACATATGGTCTAATTATAGGAAAGACTATTTGGAAAAAATACATGTATGGAAATTTTATTCCCAACAGAATGAAGAATTATTTGTCTAAATTTTGCATCCTTGAACACAAACAATGATCAAGAATTTATAAAATTATAAGCCCTGCATACTCAGTTCATAGCTATCAAATCAAGGACCTGCACTAGTATATGTTAATCATTTTATCTTATAATGTTACATTATATATGTTTTCAAATAGAGTTTGTTATCTTTCTGCTGCATTTAATAAGCTTCTCATTTTGTGTGTAAGCTTATTTTTTCTGAGGATGAGAGACTCTACTCTATAGAATAACAATCTAAGTACCTCTGGAAATAAAGTCTGTTCTGAGAAATTGCATGGAAGTCTAGAAACTATTACCTTAATAGTTTAATCTAATACAATGCTATCTGGTCTGCTGCTCCCTGAGTCTCTACACAAGGACTAGGAAATCACAGTCCATTATTTTCATGTACAAAATTTCAAGACTGTATTTAACCATATTTAGGTGGTTCAGTCATCCTTTTCTAACTTTCTACTTTGTAAGATTGGTCATTTTATCTCACATACTTGTTCTTTATACTTTTTCAATAGTGCACTGCATATTAGTCATACATTCTCAAATGGTTTCTAAGTAGGTGAAGACAAACCAACATAAAGTTGTGTATAAATGTCTGTGTATGTGTGATTATGCATATGTTTTAATAACTGAATCTCAAATAGATGATCTTTTTTATTAATTCTACTTAAAGAAGTGGAGAATCTCTCTAGCAGTGCTCAGAGGGCATGGGTGTTTTATATACAGCTCTATGTACAGCCAACTTGCCTGGCAGTTTAATATGAAGACCAGGATATTTACAGCTTGGACCACATAAACCAGGAATTACTTGATCATCCAGTTAATAAATTTTACCCAATAATGTACATAGGACCATGTGGTGTCAGATTATTTTGAATCAACTGCATACACGGCATGTACCCTAACCTTTATAACATCTCTTGGGCTCAAATGATCTTTATATGTATAAATCACAAGCAGTTAGTAGAAAGTAAACATGACTTTTGAAAGTTCATTGAACTTCAAGTCAGAATATCAAAATCTATATTTCAACTCTGCCTGCTAATTAACGATATGAATTTGGTCGAGCATAGTAACTATATGCATAATTTTATTAATAGTGTAGTTGATAATAATTCTATCATTCTCTAAAGGTAATTGATAGAATCAAATTAAATTTTCTAATTAAAGACTTGTTAGCATTATGCAAATGTCCATAAAATAAATTCTGAGCACAGACAGTAACAAAACTGTGTATTTGTCACCACTATCCATGCTTATGTACCAAACAAGTTACATAAACTAAGAGTGGCATGTATTGACTTATTGTGATTATGCAGAATCAAAATAAAGATCTGAGTACATGAGAGAAATTAGACTTGGACCTGTATGTATTTATTTGGGCTACCATACTATGTGCAGGACTTACAGCTGGCTCTGCAATCAGTTAACCAGATAACATAGATTAACTCCTAGCAGTTCTGGGAAATCACTTTGGGTGCTAAGGATGGATTATGAGTTGGAAGTGTACCAGGAAAGCACCCTACCCACTGTACTTTTCTCCATTCTGGAGTTAGAATTTTTAATGGTAATATATAGTAAAAAAGAAAGTTTGAGTCAAGGTTCAAAAATAGAGAATTCCCCACAGAGAAAGCAACAGGTAGTGTGTGAGCACACAAAGACATAATGATGGTTGTCTATCCTAAATAGTCAAACTATATTCCAAATCCAGGGTATCTCTCCAAGAAGAAATAGAGCCAAGAAAGAGCTATGCAGTTGCTATCACTGAGGTAAGCAGAGAAGGAGCAGGCCTTTATAAAACCTTCCAGTAAAATTCAATCTAATCCTGCAGTATTCAAGTTCAATGGCAAGATCCAATCATTAGAATAATTTGTTAGTCAGTGAGATTTGTAAAACTTATGTATTATAAATGAGTGCTTTAATTGACTCACTGTGAGATATAGTCACAAAATCCTTCAGATTGAGTTTTAGTCATACAATGTTCAACACCCATCCCTTTCTTCACCTGTGCATATTTTCTGCCACCAGTACCCCCAGTTTTCCTCCTGCCCACCCTCCTGCTCTCTGGTATTATTAAGCTTCTAAATTGGGTTTCTTCTTATTTATATATGTCAGAACATTTTCCTAGGAGAGTGAGGATTGAATTGGAACATAAGCAGGAAAGAAGTTAAGTGTTCAGGAAAATAAAACAGGAAGGACTCATTCAGGAGGAGAAATGGTTTTAGTCAAAGGCAAGTAACACTGAAAGCAAAGGGAATAATGCAGAAAAAAATAGCAAATGTTTAGCTGAGGTCACTTAATGCTTGGAAACAAATGAAATAACAAAATGGTTAGCTAACAACAAAAACATGCTAAATTTTCTGCCAATGCTTTAATGACCTCATTGGAGATTCAATGATTTCTCTAATTTACTTTTTATAAAATTTTCTTTCTTTGTCTTTTTTTTCTTTCTATTCTTTCTTTTAATAACTTTGCTCTCAGTTATCTGGAAGCCAATGTATTGCAGTCAACTATGTCAATTATGTACTTTAAGTAAAGTAAATAAAAATGATTCAAAGTAAACAAAAAAGTTTTTAAAATAAAATGTTAGAAAGGTCCATTTTTAGAGCTGTGTTTACAAGCCTTGATAAATGTCTTGGCCCTTTAAGTTATGGTAGTTTTTAGGTTTTGAAACAAGAAGCCAAGATATAAATTTACATTTCATTGAACATGATGGATTCAGTTTGAAATGGTTTAGTGTTACAGAGCAGCTACGAGAAGGATAACTGAGAACTGTTGCAATAGAAATAAAACCATATGATGAGACCAGAGTAAAAGTAGTAGCAAAATAGAGGAGACTGATTTGAGAAATATTTTTTAGGATGCAAAATTAATCTACCATGCTTAACTGTATGTTGTTAGGAAGAAGAAAGCAATGGATATTAATGCTGGGAAGTCCGAAACAGAACCAATTTGAGAGGACAAAAATAAGTTAACAGGCATCTAAGTTTAGATGGTTTAGAAACATCCAAACAAGGATATTGGAGTTACTGTTGAGACTGCAGTTCTTAAGTTTAGAAATGTTATCACTGTAAATTTAATTCTGTTAATATTACATATATTTGCAGTAGTGAATTTTTGAGCAGCACTCAGGTATGTTTTAATTTGATAATCACTTTGCTATTTGTGAAAACTTTGGTCAATAGCTAATCCAGTGAATTGACCAGGAGAGAAAAATGGTTCAATTTGTTCAAAATTAGAATGTTGCTATATAGATATAACAAGATGTAATGAGTACGGAAATTAAAAATATTGAGTATTAAATCATGGATAGTAGATTCTAATTAAATTGAAGTAAAAAGAAAGGAAGAAGAAAAAGGATTCAGTGGACTCATGCCAAAGAAGTCATACAAAAATGACAATGAGGGGCCGGAGAGATAGCATGGAGGTAAGGCGTTTACCTTCCATGCAGAAGGTTGGTGGTTCAAATCCCGGCATCCTATATGGTCCCCCGAGCCTGTCAGGAGCGATTTCTGAGCGTGGAGCCAGGAGTAACCCCTGAGCACTGCAGGGTGTGACCCAAAAACCAAAAACAAACAAACAAAAATGACAATGAATTCATATAAAAGCACATGAAGGGGCAATAGCACAACAGTAGGGCCTTTGCCTTGCCCACAGCCACCAAGGACAAACCCGGGTTTGATTCCTAGAATCCCATATAGTTACCCAACAGAGCCTGCCAGGAGCAATTTCTGAGTTCAGGGCCAAGAATAACACCTGAACACTGACAGATGTGGCCCCAAAACCAAAAACAAAACAAAACAAAAAGAAAAGAGCAGTTGGAATGGAGCAAATTTGAAATCAGAATGTGATGTACTCTAGTTACTGACTGAAAAAAAAATTCTACAGGTGTGAGTAATATACTCCATCATTATAAATGGGATAATGAAACAGAAAAAAATACTCAAATAGTTGTGGTAGATTAAGGAGATGAGAAACTACATATTAAATACGTTATAGCTTTCAACCAACAGCTTTTTATTCCATTCTTAGGAATATCAAAGAGTGGCCGGAGAGAAAGCACAGAGGTAATGCTTTTGCCAATAAACCTTTAGAATATTTCAGTGCTAAATATTTGTACATCACATTTTGGTACTTTTAGATATTTCATATTCCAGTTTATATCATATTCATGCCACCCATTATCATAAAAATGTAACAAAATATAGCACCAAATATCTATTTTTATAATTTAAACATTAGGAAACAGTGGACACAGTCACAAGATATTTCCTACTAGGCTCTTAGATAAAGGAGATGTACGATGTTGAATAATTTAATGACATACACTCTCTAGAGCATATCAACTTTTACCACTATTGCTATTTCTAGATTCATTTTTCCAGCCAGTGAATTTTTTTTATGAATTGGAATAGTCACTTGAAACCTTAATTATGCTCATAGATCCAGCTCTGGAAAGGAAACTAGGGCTTTTATATCCCCCTGAAACTTGAAGCAACAAGATCTGCTGCGTCAACTGCTTCTAGGCATTATAGAGGGTAAGCCAAGAGATTACTTAAGAATAATATACCTTTTTCTTCCCACACCCAGCAGTGCTCAGGGCTTACTCCAGACTCTGAAGTGAAGGGATCATCACTAGCAATGCTCTGGGGACCGTTTATGGTGCTAGGGCAAGTGCCTATCCATTCATTATACTATCTTTCTGGCTCCTTATTTATTTATTTTTTAAGGTCACTAAAAGAAGTTAACCAGCTTTCATAGCAAAATTTTCAATGCTGTTTTTACAGTTTTATTAAAATGCAAAAATTTCTAATAGACACTGTGTTGTCATAAAATGAATTATTGACAGCATGTCAATAGTAAAAAAACATAATTATGAGGTAAGTTAGAATAACATTTTCACACCCCAAATTCTTCATTACATTAATTTTGTATTGCTCTTAATGTTATTCCATTAATTTATTTACTAAGTGGTATTTTTGAATCCAAAACATTTTCCTGTGTCACTTGTTTAAGAGTACAATCCTCAGGAAGTCTTAAACTGCTTAGACACTCAGATTTGTCTCTCTTGACTCCCTGACTGTCCCTTTGTAGTAATTCTCTTAATATTTTTCCAAAGTGCTCCTTAAATATTGTTGATGCTTACCTCCAAAAGTGAAGGAAGATACAGAGATTGATCTTATAGTGCCACTGATCTCCAAATCCTGGCAGACAGAATAAGAGACATCCCAAAAAACGGTTGGGTCTTATGAATATGTTATGCTACATGGAAAGAGGGGATTAAGGTTGCAAGTGGAACAACACTATTAATCAGGTGATCTTAAAATAAGAATAACATTCTAGAATATCCAAAATTAATTGCCAGGGACCTCAAAAGCAAAATAGTAGAAAATAAAGTCATATATAATTTATGGTATTACACTCTCAAATCTAAGAACAGAGGAAGAGACTCTGTCAATACGTGTTAATTTTCTGAAATTATATACATCTTAATTGAAGCTTTCTTATTTGTGAGGATGTTTATTCTGTTCCCAGAAGATTTTGTCCTCATTGCTGTTTGTTCCTAATCTTTACCTCTGTACTAAATCCCATGTTATTTCATATGGTTGTTGGAAACAATACTTCATCTTGTTGATTGATTGAAATAGTTATTTTGGATGGAAGGGTTGGATCCAAAAGTGTTCAGGGGCTATTACTGATTCTATGTTTAAGGGTTAAGCCTGAAAGTGTTCAGGGGACAGTATGCAGTGCTGGGATTGAACTGGAATCAGTAACATGCAGACAAATGCTTTACCCTCTCTGCTACCTCTCCAGTCCTAAAACAGTTGATATTGTATTTTTAAATATATTTGTTTGGGCCATACATGGAAATGCTCAGAGCTTACTCATTTGCTGCACTTAGCGATCACATCTAATAGTGCTCAAAGGACAGTATGAGGTGCTAGGAATTGAGTCTGGATCAGCCATTTGTAAGGAAACCAGCCTGTCCACTGGTCTTTTATTTCTTGCTCCTTGAGTATTTAGCAACTAACTGCAAGAAACATGCTCATTATATAATTTTTTCTAAATAAATTATAATAATAAATGCATGTAATTAATAAGAATAATAATCTCAAAATGTTTGTTCTAGAAGTTTCCTGAATAGTACTAAGTATGCTAAAAGATGAAAAATAGAATTCTGAGAAATAAAATATCTAGATTGTAATATACTGTGATATATAAAGCTTTCAATGATTATCATTTGAATTAATGCAACTTAGTTATATATTATAAGATATTTTTAAAAAAATATTAGCAGTTCTGAGTAGTCTAGAGTATGAGAAATAGCCTATTCTATGAAAGTTAAATATTCCACCAGGATTTATCCAATTATTTCATCTTTTTTATTAAAAAATAGAAAAATTTAGTTGGTTTTGCTAACTAGACAGATTAATTTAAAGTTAATAGAGCCAATATGTTAGATCATTTTATTACTTGATGTATGTGGTGTCTAATCGTTAAATTTGCCCATATCTAGTGGGGCCACATCATGTGATGCTCGGGGATTACTCCTGGCAATGCCCTCAGATCGTTCCTGACTTGGGGGACCATATGGGATACCAGGGCATCGAATTGCGGTTCGTCCTAAGCTAGCATGCACAAGGCAGATGCCTTACCACTTGCGCCACGGCTCTGGTAGCTACTGGTAGAACCTCTGCTTTATGGAACATAGCTAAATAGTTTATGGGTTTTCCTATTCAAATTAGCAGTGACAATTAACCTGGTTATAAATTATATCATTGAAGTCATTATCCCTAGACCTCAGGCAGATTGTTTTAATAAAATACAACAAAAGTGGATCGTCTCATGTGTTATCATGAAAATCATTATCCTAATTTTGTAGCTCGGCTAATTTTTCCAAAGGATGAACTTATTGTTGTTTTCATTCACAGACATGGTTTTGTATGAATTTATTTTCTTTGAGAAAAGATAAAACACTAAATTTTCAGAACATATTGGGAATAAACTATGGTAATCCGTTTATTAATTTGTGTGATTAAGGATAACATTAGTTTAAAAATTTAGGAAATTTATAGGTGAAATTTGAAACTAGCACTCACACATATATATGTATTTATATATGTATGATAGATATAGATTTTTACCTCCCCAAATAGACAAATACTCTAGTTTTCATGTGGTGGTTTTAATAATTAAGGGAAAGTATAGACAAATATTGTCTTGGGAACCACAGAATGAGATACAACCCATATCAGAATCTTAGTAGCTTATTTAAAGGGTGTTGTGGGGGGGGTAGTTAGGTTTACTATCCCTGTATCCTCAAAAACATATTATTTGAAAGCTACATTCTTGGTATAACTTCTCGTATAGGAAGATTGACCAAGTACACTTTCTAAAGAAAAGGAAAAGTGATGAGAAAGTTCCAATGGTGAGTGCCTGGTTCATGAAGCAACCTATACTAATGTCCTAGTGACTTCCCTCAACAAATAAAATAGGTTCTTTAGTCTGATGTTGAATGAGAAAAGGTTTGGTAAAAATGTCATCCAGAAAACTAACAATGTTTTTACTGATGCTCTATTCTGAGATTGGTAAGCTTTGAAGGAATGCTTGGCACATCAAATTAAAAAATAACAAAACCTAGTAAAATATTTGAAATCACCTCTTCTTGTGCATTTTGGAAAGTTCAAACAAACTCTTTTTATTCTAACTTATGAAAAACCGCCATCTACTTCTAATAGTTGGATGATATGTTTATATAACTAAGTAAAATTTGTACTATTTTACTAATAACCTCAAAACTACTGCTTCACATAGAAGAGAATAGAAAAGTAGAGGGGAAAAAAATACATGAAAGACCAAAATAAAAAGCCTGGCTGAAAGAATGTAGCTTGAGGTATATTTTTCATTATTTAAGTAAAAATGCTGAAAAGTTAGGTCTTTTTATCTACATATAGTTATTTTATTATGCCTAATTAAACTTTTCAACAGGAATATTTGATGCCCAATTACCTCGTCTGTACTGCCAAATAAAACAATATCCTTTTTATCTCTCCATATAAATGGAGCTCCAGTAAGCTCACAATTTTGCCATTCTGGGTCATTAAATAAATGTATACTGAGAACAGCTTTTTCTCTTCTTTTTTAGAAAATAAACATATACCTGTCTTTATACCTAATTTTTTTTTGAATTGATCTTTATAGAAATCTAAAAGAATACCAGTAAAGATGAAGAAAACATGTCTTTTCTGCCCATTATACATCAAGATTTAATTTTTTTTTTTTTTTTGCCAGACGAGAGGTTTATTGAGGGGAGATCAGGGTTTTTATGCCCTGCTTCAGTGGGAGGAGTAGTAACATAGGATTGAAACATAAACCAATCAGATTTGTACAAGTACAACAATTTTAACCAATGGGAGCATAAACACATTTTGATGGCGGGAAGGATAAAGAGGAACCTGGCAGGATGGGAGGAGGAAAAGCAAATTCTTAAACAAATAGCTAATTGATATTTACGCAAATACAATTATTTGTTTAGCCTATTTTCCATTTAGATCTATCTTTTGTGCAAGCAATAAGGATAATAATTTAAACTTTACAAAAACATATCTATAACTACATGCTTGAGAGCAGTTACAAAAACAGGTTCCATGGAAAGGTTAAGGCATCTGGTTAAGCCAGATTCTTTGTGCTGAGCTAAATTTATTTGCAGAGTTTTCTGTTGGTTCGGGGCTATGCAAACTTTTGTGGCTTGAATCAGGCAGGCGGTGGAAAATTCATTCAGAGTTCCTTTGATATGTGGGGTGCTCGATCTCCCACATCTCCCCCTGTTTAGTATACAATATGGAAGGGACAGACGTGCCTCGGTGGACTGGCCACACTGGGTGAAGAGGTGTGGGGCTTCCAGTCACCGCATCTGCTACCCTTGATTCAGTCGTTTCCAATGCTTGGCAAGGCGCGAGCGCACAGATTGAGGTCTATGTGCCAGCTCCTCAATAACTGCAAACTTAAGTGGCGGAGAGTTGGCAGGAGGGGAGATGTCAGGTGTTAGCTGGTCTTCTGAGGTGCATAGTTGTTGTAATTACTTTAGTAGTCAGGATTCCTCGGATTTTTAAAAAGCTTAAAATGTGTCACATAAAATAAGCAATATTTTATTGTTCAATAATTTCTACTACAATTTGGATTGACAATAAATAAAACTATTTGTTTCCACTATCAAGACAAATGTGACTATCGCATTTTCATTTATATCATTGACGGTTCCTCTCAAATAGTTTGAATAATTTTAATTACTAGATGTATATTTAACATTTTATAATGCATGACCTTGAAGAAATAAATGACTAATGTAAAAGTGGCATCTAATTCACTGGATTATAAAACAAATTTGATTCAGAATTATATATTCAATGTAAATTTGGATATATATTTTTTGGTTTGGGGGGGTCACACCATGTGATGCTCAGGGATTACTCCTGGCAATGCCCTCAGAAATTGTTCCTGACTTGGGGGACCATATGGGATACCAGGGCATCGAACTGCGGTTCTTCCTAAGCTAGCATGCACAAGGCAGATGCCCTACCACTTGCGCCACTGCTCTGGCCCAATTTGGATAATTTTTAAATTTATCTGCTACTACATGCAATTTTATAGTCTAAAAGCCATGGAAAAAATAAAATAAAAAGAATAAAAATAAAAGCTAGTTGAATCTTTATTCATTATGCTGCAATAACTTTAGTCTGTTTATGTGAAAAAAGATAGTACTTTACAACATCATCTTTTTATATTCTTTTGCTAAATCAGTTAGAACAATAGCTAGGAAAAACAAAAACAAAAGTAATTTAGATTTTAAACTATTTTCACTAAATTACGGAATGAAAGATTCAAATTTTATTCATTTATGCTCCAACAACTTACTCTGCTTAATGTAAAACATGATAACATACCAACCTCAAGTATAACATACTATATTTTATATCATTTTACTCAAAAGGTTAGAGCAATAGTAATTACTTGAATTCCATGTCCATTTTAATTTTTAAAAAATCATTTGTTTGAGGGCCAGAAAGCACAGCAAATAGGGCATCTGCTTTGAATGCAGCTGACACAGGTTTGATCCCCAGAATTTCATATGATCCCCAGAGTTTGCCAGGAGTGATTTACTTATTTATTTATTTATTTTATTTTTTTGGTTTTGGGGCCACACCCGTTTGATGCTCAGGGGTTACTCCTGGCTATGCACTCAGAAATCACCCTTGGCTTGGGGGGACCATATAGGACACCGGGGGATCGAACAGCGGTCTGTCCTACGCTAGTGCTTGCAAGGCAGACACCTTACCTCTAGCACCACCTTCCTGGCCCCAGGAGTGATTAATTTCTAAGTGCAGAGCCAAGAGTAACCCCTGAAAACCGCTGAGTATGCCCCCCCAAAATATCCATGTTACAAAACAATCAGGAATATCAATTTTAGTTATATTTTAAATTTAAAACCTATCTATTTTTAAATTATATTTATACTTATGTAGGCATATATGTGTTTATATACAGAAATGTATATATAAAAATATATAGATATATATATATAAATTTAGAAATATATATGTATCAATCATTTGGTTTCTTTTATAAATTACTCCTTTTTTCTATTTTTCAACAGAAATTTTGGAATGTGC
Organism: Suncus etruscus; assembly: GCF_024139225.1. Taxonomy (NCBI): domain Eukaryota; kingdom Metazoa; phylum Chordata; class Mammalia; order Eulipotyphla; family Soricidae; genus Suncus; species Suncus etruscus. Next base: position 104,436,898 of record NC_064858.1, read on the forward strand.
TTTTGTCTTTTTAGATATATTTATATATTTCGTTTACAAGTAAGTTTTAAAATTTAAGAGACATCTCAAATTATAGCCCATTTGTTAGATTTGTATCGAGTATTACTTCTTTGATTGAATTTTTATTTTTTTATTGATTGAGCTAATATTGTATTAAATGAAAGAACGTGCTTTTGGAATACAACTTTATTCCTCTCAAGTTTCTAAGCACACCACACCCACCATCAAGGCACCAGTATTCTATCACAGTTTAATAGACTTTCTTTCCCATTTCAATACATCCTTTCAACACAACAATTTAAATGTTAATGTGCTAAAATTCATATATATATATATATATATATATATATATATATATATATATATTTGGCTTTTCGGGACACACCTGTTTGATGCTCAGGGGTTACTCTTGGCTAAGCGCTCAGAAATTGCCCCTGGCTTGGGGGGACCATATGGGATGCCTGGGGATTGAACCGCAGTCCTTCCTTGGCTAGCACTTGCAAGGCAGACACCTTACCTCTAGCGCCACCTCACCAGCCCCTCATTTATATTTGCATTATTACTAATATTTTTCTTTTCTTACAGTAGAATCATCCCTAGAATTAATAGTGAAATATAAAATACAGAGGGAACTGAGTGATAGCACAGTAGGTACTTGCATATGACCAAGCTGGTTTGATCACTGACATTCCTTAATGGTACCTCAAGTAATTTCTGATCTCAGAGCCAGGAGTAATCCTTCAGTGCTGCAAAATGTGGCCCCAAAACAAACCAAACCAAACCAAACCAAAAGAAACAACAAAAATATAGCATAAAATTTTTTTTAAATTTAATTAAAAGCAAACAGTGGTCCAACTATTTTTTCTATGAAGCAAATTAATTTTTTCAATGAGCTGTTTTATTAGTTATTTCCTGAATACCAGATTCTGCACTTTTTTCATTCTGATTCTTATTGTTTCATCATAAAATTATACTACCTCTTTGGGTATTCAAATTTTTATCAAGGATCTACCTTAGGGATCACACTTGCAATGTATTCTTCCTCCAAAACATATTGACAACCCCTTTGATTTTTAATTTTTTTTAATTTATGGATGACAGTTTTGGTTATACTTGGTGGTTATTTGTGCTGCAAATGAATACAGATTTTTATTAGATATGCCAAATTATTTTATACAGCAGTGTTACAAATTTTAATTTGTTTTATGATGCTTCGAATTATTCAATAGGGTCAATCCAAAATTCAAAGTGCCTATTTTCCCTTCTTCTAATCCTTACTAAACAGCTACACAGAAACAATGTTAAGACTGACCTTAAACAGAAAAAGTAAATACTTCTCTGAATTTCCTGCAAGGCTTTTTAAATAAGCTATGAAAAATTCTATCTGAAATAAGTTAAAATATAAATTTTTCATTAGGCATTTTATAATTCATTTGGGGTTTTATGTATTTTTAAGTTGCTTCATTTTTTCTTGACCTAATGATTATTTACTTATAATCCACTCAAAGAACCAGTTTTTGCTTGGCTAGACTTCTCTCATTTGTCTGGCTTTATTTCTCCATCATCCTGCCAGTGTTTTACTAATTTCTTAAAGTTATTGTTTATCTTGGTTTCCTCTTTTTGCTTTTTAGTGCTCTGTGATAAAAGTATACAAAGCCAATTTTTTTTCTAAACAGAAGTCTAATGTATGATTTTTCCTTGTTTTGTTGTCATTGTCATATGTTTAGTTTCTCATTTGTCTTAGAAATCTTCAGGAATTGCAATTATGTTTAGTGTTTTTGAAAAAATTGTATGAATTGTTATATTTATTCTAACTCTAAATACATAGAATACATTTTATTTTAGCAATATAGGATTATTATAAATATTTTAGACATACAATAATTTTTAGAATAATGTGCCTATTTGTCTTAAAATATTCAACTCTTCTTAACTTTATTTGTCCTTCTAGTTACTAATATAGCTTTCATTTAGTTGAGTTCTTTGAAATATCTTTTTTGTTTGTTCAAAAGCTTCCATTGTACTTTTGTTTCAAATAAGTCTCAGGCTATTTTTCTAGAAATTAATTTAATGTTATTTTCATATTTATCTACACTATTCCTAGATTCAGATCTGGTGTTTGTTCATATGCCAGACTGATTCAGAAGAGACATTGGATGATAAACTCTTTAAGAAGTTATACCTGATATATGTGTAATATCACTTTTACATTTAAATGATAGAGTAAGCAGTATTAGTGGCAGGATGGCTAGCATTGGTTTAAAATTTATTTACTGTCTAAGCTTTACAAATAATGCTCCAGTGATTTCTTAGGTAGAAAATATTAATGTAAACACAACATGATTTTGATTCTTCATTTAATATACTTTTCCTTTCTGGAAGACTTTAATTTGAAATTTTTTTTTTTTGGTTTTTGTTTTTGGGGCCATACCTGGTGACACTCAGGGGTTACTTTTGGCTATGTGCTCAGAAATCACTCCTGGCTTGGGGGACCACATGGGACGCCAGGGGATCAAATCGTGTTCCGTCCTAGGTTAGCGCATGCAAGGCAAATGCCCTACTGCTTTGCCATCGCTCCTTCCATTAATCAGACTTTATACCCTTATTTTCAGTTTGGAATTCTCTAGGCTATTTCAATTGAAAATCTTAGTTTATTTCTGAGACATTCAAAACATCGTATTTCCATTTCAACTTAGTTCAATACCAAGTTTTCCTCTTCTAGGGAATCCCTTCTTTTCCTTTATACTTTCCAATGAACCTTTCTATTAAAAAATGTATTTCATGGTGCCTGAGCAGTGGTGCAAGCGGTAGGGTGTTTGCCTTGCATGCAGCTAACCTAGGATGGACTGTGCTTCGATCCCCCGGCCTCCCATATGGTCCTCCAAGCCAGGAGCGATTTCTGAGCGCATAGTCAGGAGTAACCCTAAGCATCACCAGGTGTGGCCCTTCAAAAATGTTTTTCATTCTTGAAAGCTTTTGTTTTTTATTTGTATATTTTATTTCTTTACCATTTATAACCATGTATAAAATACCTAGTATATTATCTTTTTGTGTTGCTTTATTACATATGTTATTTCCTCATTGCACATTTTACACTTGTCCTATGTAGTTGTGTGTGTGTTTTGTGTATATAAGAGAGAGTGTGTGTGTTAATCTGTAAAATATCTAGCTTTATCTTTATTTTCTGTGCTTCCAGTCAAATTCCCAGTTTCTGAGATTATTTTCTAATTACAATTACCAAGGTAAAACTGTATTTATGACCTTTTATTTCTGACACTGTGAACATCAAAGTTCATGACACTCATATTTACACGTTTATAAATATCAAAGTGCCATATCCACAATATTTTAACAGGTGCTTGCCCTGCTTATGGATTTGAGGAAATTATTTTAAATAAAAAATGAATTGATTTGTCTGCTTCTCAAATGGTATTTTGATGATGATTAGCATCATCTAACGTGTTACCTCGGGAAATGAGTAATGAAACTTCAGCCCTGTGGCAAGGTAAGTTGGAAAAAGTTTTTGAGTCACAGAATGTGGGCGTAACAGGAATAGGGCTTGAAGTGAACTGAATCATTGTGTAGGCAGCACTGTCCACAATCCACACGATAGATTAACCCTCTGTCTGAGCAATAAAAAGTACAGGTTTCTCGAAGCCATAAACTCAACTCAGAAGATTACAATTGTCAATGCCTGTAGGCACCTCACAAACTACTCATGTTTATAGATGCATGTATAATTTTGTGAATCATTCATTTATCAAGCATATGATCCTGGAACTTGACTTTATCAAAGTTTTGAAATATATTTGTTTACTTGTTCTATCGTGTAAATTCATCACACACAAAAATAAGAGGAACTAAATCAGCTAAAGTCATAGAGATGAATATATAAGTCTGTGTATATGGACATATATACATACATACATACATACATACATACATGTTCATTTTGGGGGCCACTGCTACAAGTGCTCTGCTCTTACTTCTGACTCTGTGCTAAGTGGCTACTGCTGGCAATGCTCTTTGGAACCATATGCAATGATGAGGATAGAATCATGGTGGACCTTACCCTGTACTATCTCTCCAGCCCTATATTTCTATTTTTTTATTTATCTGTCTTAGAGCTACATGCCTGCTATGATCTAGACTTATTCCTGGCTGTTTTTAGCTGCACTCCTGGTAGAATTTGGGACCTTATGGTGTATTGTTGTATGAACTCAGGTCTACCTTGTGGGTCAGGCAAATGAAATTATTACCTACTGGGCTATCTCTTTGTCCCCCTCTATATTTATTTTTATTATTATCAAGGTCTCTGCTTTATGTGATGATCTATACTACAGTTCAGGACTTCTTTTTTCCTCTATTCTACTCTCATTCAGCTCACATTGACTCTTATTACTTTGAGTGTTAGTTATCCTACTTGTATTCAGGAGGCCTTGGGGAAATTCTTCTTTGTTTGTTTTTTGGTTGGTTGGTTTGTGTTTTGTCACAATTGGAGACACTCCAGTTCTATCCTGGCTTTGCCCTCAGGAATCGTGCCTTAAATTGCTGAGGGGTTTTAGAGAAATAGCTACATTGAGAACTATCCTAACAATGAGAATGAATGAGGGAAGTAGAAAGCCTGTCTAGAGTACAGGCGGGAGTGGGGTGGGGAGGAGGGAGATTTGGGACATTGAGGATGGGAATGTTGCACTGGTGAAGGGGGGTGTTCTTGCACTGGTGAAGGGGGGTGTTCTTTACATGACTGAAATCCAACCATAATCATGTTTATAATCAAGGTGTTTAGATAAAGATATTAAAGAATTGCTGAGGGGTACCACAAATCAAACCCAGGTCAGCTGCTTTCAAGACAATCATTTTACCCACTGTCTTACATTCAAACCCCCTGGGGAAATTTTTTGCTAGCTGGGATATTTGTTCAATCTGAAAGTTTTTCATTGTTACTGTACTTATCCTAGAAGCATGTGGTGTTGAGAATCAAACTCTCTTCAGTAAATTATGCCTTATCAATTATGTCATCTAATCCAGTCCTGGATTTTTTGCAATATCAGGACATGTTTGATTACCCTAGATACTTGATTTCCATACCATTGACTCCCTACCATTATACCTATTTTTCTTTTATACCTCTATTAAGTATCTCACATACAATAGGCAGAAAATATTTATTCATCTGTCCTGACTATATTATAACTTCTATGGAGACATTTTTCAAAAGCATACTGTGCCTGTCAGAATTACTAAGAATTTAGTATTATTTGATAATGGATAAGCTAAACAAGAATTTATTACCAAGCATATCACAACAGAAATTATTTAATTCTGAAGTAATGCCATATTGGTGCCATATTGGTGAAATTACATAATATTTCTACTGCTGTCTTAAATACATAATGCTTTATATTTTAAAAAGGCATTCTTAATTATTTGGCTTCTGACCCTTGATGTAATTCCAAGTTAATTTTATCCAATACTTGAATAATGCTTAAAATTCTGAATCATGTTTAATTTAAAAAAATTAAGATAAAAAGACATGGGAATATAGCCAATAAACATCTAAGAAGCTATACACAAGTTTGTACATGTTTATTCTCTAATTATTAATTGAGATATTTTGTGATTGAGATTTCAGTTGGTCAGTTATCCTTAGAACCGTTCATAAAATTTGATGTTTTTTTAAGGGTATTTTTTTTATTATTTAACCAACTTTATTACATACATGATTGTATTTGGGTTTCAGTCATGTAAAGAACACCACCCATCACCAGTGCAACATTCCCGTCACCAATGTCCCAAATCTCCCTCCTCCCCACCCAACGCCCGCCTGTACTCTAGACAGGCTTTCTATGTCCCTCATACATTCTCATTATTAGGATAGTTCAAAACGTAGTTATTTCTCTAACTAAACTCATCTCTGTTTGCGGTGGGCTTCCTGAGGTGAGCTGTAACTTCCAGCTTTTTTCTCTTTTGTGCCTGAAAATTATTATTGCAAAAATGTCTTTCACTTTTCTTAAAACCCATAGATGAGTGAGATCATTCTGCGTCTTTCTCTCTCTCTGACTTATTTCACTCAGCATAATAGATTCCATGTACATCCATGTATACATCAGGTACAAGAAAAATCAGGTGATAGTTTAGCAATTTGATTAAATTTTTGACTCCTTTCCTTCCTTTCTTTATCTCTTTCATTATTTTTCTTCTTTCCTTCTTGCCTGCCTTTCTTCTTCTTGCCTTCCTTCCTTCCTTATTTCCTGTCATTGTCACAGAAATTCAGCAGTCATTCCTGGAGCACTCTGTCTTTTAGATTTTTTTCTGAAGATTCTAGGGTAGTTTGAATGCAGAAAATAAAGAGTCCCTTTCTTTTTATTCTCTAGAAAGCTGAGGACATACCTGATTTCCAAGTTGGCATTTTCCCTGAATGAAGATAACAAACCAAATCTAACAGGAGCTACAAACTGCTTGACAGTTTCCAACTTGTTTTCTTTCACCTTCCTCAAACACTAGAGAAAGAGAGAGACAACACTAAAGACTACCTACATCAATGGCAGGATGAGTGAGTGGACAATATGATAGCATCCAGGCTATAAATAAAAGCAGAACGTTATAGGTATTATTTTCTCCAGTTACACTCCCCTTCTGCTTCTTGGAGCAGTGATGTGATCCGAGAAGCATGAAAAGCAAGAGGATATAAACCTCAACTGTAGGCACAACTAAAGTTTATTTTGAAAACAAATTTAATCACCAGGAATAAAAGAAAAGTGCCATTATAGTGATTAGTTGCTTAAAATTACATCCTATTGATATTATGTTCATATAATATTTTATTTTATTTTAATTTTGGGTTTGGAGTTATTCATTATGTGTTATTTCTGAATCTGAGCTTAGAAATAATTTCTGGCAGGGCTCAGGGGGGATATATGGACTGTCAAACACTAACTCTGGTTCATGAACAAGACAAGCATGATGTCTTCTCTACTATCTCTTCAAACCTGATATAATAATACATTTTTAATATTTAATTTTTATTTAGGAGTAAACAGAACTTATTTGTGAGTTCTTTTAAATACTTCTCTTTTTTTCCAGCTAAAATGCCATATGCTGTTATTTTTTCCACTTAGGAAAAAATCAATTATTTACACATTTAGCATCTAAAATCTTTATTTTATTTTTGCTCCTTTTTATAATACATGTCTTGATAGATTTTATATTCTCCTAGTTCTTGTTCTTCTTCATTTCCTTAAACCTATTCTAATTAGGCTTTCATTCCACCACACCATTCAAGCTGCTTTTGTCAATATTGCTAAAGGCCTCTCATTGGTAAATCTAATGACTTGTATATGCAATCAGTAATGGCCTCCTTCATCATTAATCTTACTTTTTGTTTGGTTTTATTTGGTTTCAAGTCCATACCTGCATATGTTCACTCTTCCTTTGAGCTCAAGGATCACTCATGCATAACATTGCTCAGAGGACCATATAGGGTGTTCAATATCAAACCCAGGTCAGCTACATTAATCTTACTTCTTAGTTTTCAGGATCCTGCTTACTTAGTTTTTCTATAACTTGCCATTGGCTTATTATGTCTCACCGATTTTTCTGAATCTCTTAACTATTTATGTGGAAGTACTATAGGAATCCATTTTGACTTAGAGCGCTTTTCTTTCTCTCTACTCAAACTCTCCTGATGATCTCACCATGGTGATGATTTTAAGAGCATCTTTGTCCCAGGTGCTTTCACATAAATAGCTCAAGCCTAGACCTTAGTATTCTTCTTACCTAAAACCAGCCTCATATATCTACCTACTTTAATATCCACTTGAGTATTCAGTGATAGTCTCATATTTACAACTATATAACTAAAGGAATTTGAAATAACTTATTTTTTAAAACAAACTAGAGTTAAAATATAAAATAGTTCTTTTGCAAAGAAAGAAATACACAAACAAATATAACATCCACTTTACAGTTTCTTTAATAGTAGAATTGTTGTTAGACTAATACACTGATTTTAAAACATGGTACAAGTTTTTAGAATTTTATTTATTGGTTGTTCTTTTTTTTTTTTTTTTTTTTTTTTTTGGTTTTTGGGCCACACCTGGCGGTGCTCAGGGGTTACTCCTGGCTATCTGCTCAGAAATAGCTCCTGGCAGGCACAGGGGACCATATGGGACACCGGGATTCGAACCAACCACCTTTGGTCCTGGATCGGCTGCTTGCAAGGCAAACGCCGCTGTGCTATCTCTCCGGGCCCAGGTTGTTCTTTTTTTTTTTTATATGCTCTGTCTTGAACACATGCTCCCCTCACATCGTTTTAGGGAAAATTGTTTTCAATAAAAACTATCTTCTTCACAAAAATTACTAAATAATATTATTTGTAAATTAATCAAGTATTTAAAATTATATACAATTTAATTGCTCCCAACTCCATTCACTTCAATGAAAAATAAATGTGCTGTAATTTTCTTTAATAAGAAATAGCCTTTGCTCACTTTTGTATGAGAACAGCCTTGTATAACTACTATTTTTAATCAGCTAGACCACTATTCTCCCTCCACAAATGAATAAGGTCAAGTGTTTTATTTTATATTACTATGAGAAATGCTGAACAAATAGCCCTGTGATCATAAATATTTCTTTACATAGATCAGAATAGAATAGAAAATTGTTATGCTTTGCATTTTGTTTGTTTTTGGTTTGGGTTTTGTTTTTTTTTTTTTTTTTTTTTTTTTTGTTGTTGTTGTTGTTGTTGGGTCACACCCAGCAGCACTCAGGAGTTACTCCTGGCTCTACACTCAGAAATTGCTGCTGGCAGGTTCGGGGGACCATATGGGATGCCGGGATTTGAACCACCAACCTTCTGCATGTGAGGCAAATGCCTTACCTCCATGCTATCTTTCTGGCCCCCAAAATTGTTATATTTAAAACAAAAAGACAAGGATGTTAGTGGCATTAATCAAGTCTTAGACTTACAATGCTTAGTAATTTTCTAGAGAATTCTTTTTTGTTTGTTTTTGTTTTTGGGTCACACCAGGGGTTACTCCTGGCTCTATGCTCAGAAATCGCTGCTGGCAGGCTCGGGGGAACCATATGGGATGCCAGGATTCTAACCACTGCCCTTCTGCATGCAAGGCAAATGTCCTACCTCCATAATAGTTCTAGAGCATTCTTAATAGAGTTGACATGTAACAACAGCAGACCAAAAATCATTCTATTTTGTGCCATCATAGTGCAACTCAGAGGTAATCATTCAGTGTATTGTAAAGGAGAACATAAATTATATAGTTTATATTTTGTATTCCTCAGGAATTATGCTAACTTTACAACTTTTGAATTAAACCAGGTTTCATTTATTTATTATTATTAAATGAAATACCTCGACTCTAGAGTCTAAAATTCTAGATTCTAACACTTTTTGTTTGTTTGTTTTTAGGTCACACTCGGTGCAAAAATCATTCTCTGCAGGCTTGGGGGGCCATATGGGCCATAGCTGGAGCTAGAACCCGGGCCAATTGAGTGCAAGGCAAACACCATGACCACTGCCCTTTTATTTCAGCCCCTAGATTCTAACAATTGAAAAAAATATTTAAGAATAAGTTAATGTCAGTCCTGTTAGGAAGACTGAATTATCTTTAAAGAAAATTAGAAATAAATTTAAAAGCTGTTACTAACATTTTATGAATAAAATTATCAGCACACAGGCGATAAATACTAGAAAACTTTATAAATTTCTGGGTTCAGAGAGATAGCACAGCATATAGGACGCATTCTTGCCTTGTACACAGCTGACCACAATTCAATTCCCTGGACTGCATTTGGACTCTCGCATCTCTAGGTACCAGAACACAGAGGCAAAAGTAAGCCTGGAGAATATGTGTGATCCAAACTAATCTCCCTGAAAGTGACAAGTTCTGAAACAATAAAATGCCTTGAAAAATGATCAATTATAGCATAATGATTCTAGTCATAAAGACAATAAATCAATTAATTACTGAGTGAAATCTACCTGAAGTACTGTGCTTCCTATGTGCATTTCCTCATGAAGAACTGTTACTCTTCATAAAATTATGTATAGCAATAGTATTTTCCAGTTTATAGACTTCTATAAAATTTAGACTTTAGTTCTGAGAAGTCATATAGATAGTAAGAGCATGATTTCAACTTAAGTTGACATAGGAAGGGATGAGTAAAGATTATTTCAGAGATGCAAAATTTCTGTATAAAACCACAATGGTGGGGGCCAGCTAGAGGTGGCGCTAGAGGTAAGATGTCTGCCTTGCAAGCTCTAGCCAAGGAAGGATCACGGTTCTATTCCCCGGCGTCCCATATGGTCTTCCCAAGCCAGGGGCAATTTCTGAGTGCTTAGCATCAAACGGGTGTGGCCCGGAAAAAACAGAAATAAATAAATAAATAAAATAAAAATAAAAATAAAATAAAAACCACAATGGTGGATATATAATGTATATTTTTTGAACTTAGTAAGTGTAGTGAAAACTTTGAAATTTAGATGATAATGATGTGTAACTATAAATTCAGTCCTTGTAACTACTATATTCTTGCGGTATAGAATGTAGATAGTGTGTGAGGGAGAGGAGGGGTAGAATAGGGAACTCTATATTTTTCACTCTATTTTTTTCTGAACTTAAAATAATAATTATTAAAGTACTTAACCCTTCATGTGGAAAATTAATTTTGCATCTACAATTTAATAATTTTAAGCAATTAATTGAATTTTGGTAGGGGAAATGAGTAAGGTTACAATTCTTTTAGTAGTAAATGTTTAAACCACATAGTTTAATCATTATTTCTATGGATTTTATTTTTTTAATAAATTCTTTAATTGACTTACCATGAGATACAGTTACGAAGTTGTTCATGATTGAGTCTCAGTCATACAAAGTCCAACACTCTTTACTGGTGCGAATTACCACCACTAAAACCAAAATCCCTTATTTTCCCTAGCCCCCACCCTCACTCCTGTCTGCCTCTATGACAGACATTCTCTCTGTGTCTCTTCTCTTTCACTCTTTCTTAACACTGTGGTTTGCAATATTGTTACTGAAGAAGGGTATCTTGCATATGACTTTATCTCCTTTCAGCACCGTTTGGTTCAGAGTGATCATTTCCAACAATTTTCTCATGGTGGTCTCTTCTCTGCCCTTACTGCACTTCTCTGCTAATTGTGGCAAGCTTTCTACCATGAAATGGTACTCCTGGCCCTCTTCTCTATATATTGATTTTGCATATTATTGCCATACTATATTTTTAACATCCTACAAATGAGTAAAATCATATTATGTCTATTCCTCTTCTTCTGACTCATTTTGTTTATCCCAATACTGTATATATCCACCCATGTATAAGCAAATTTCTTGACTTCATTTTTTCTAACTGTATAGTGTGCTACATTGTGTAGATAGATGTACCGCTGATTCTTTTTACAGTCATCTGAGTTGTTTCAAGAGTCTCTCCAGTGTGAATAGTATAGCAGTGAACACAGGAATGCAGAACACTTTTCTGCATTGTATTTATGGGCCCTGAATCTATATTCCTAGGAGCTGTATTTCTGGGTCATATTAGAGCTTAGTTTCAATTTTTTTTGAGGAATTCCTATATTGTTTTCTAAAAAGGATGAACCAGTTGACACTCCCACCACCAACGAATGAGAGTCCCTTTCTCCTACATCCAAGCCAGTACTTCTTGTTCTTGTTTTTCCTGATGTGCACCAGACTCAGTTGTGTGAGATGATATCTCATTATTGTTTAGATTTACATCTCCCTGATGATTAATGCTGTGTACCATTTTTATGTGCCTTTTGGCCATCTGTATTTCTTCTTTGAGGAAGTTTCTATTTATCTCTTCTTTCCATTTTTGGATGGGGTTATATTAGTTTTCATAAGGATACCCAGGGCATTTTTCAAATAAACATTGGAGGCAGGCATCACATTTCCCAACTTCAAACTGTACTATAAAGAGGTATTAATTAAAATGCATGGTATTGGAATAAAGACCAAACCTCACTAAAATAGACTTGAATATCCTGAGATAGAGCCTCAAGAATATAATTAATTAATCTTTAATAAAAGATCAAGAAATATGAAGTGGAGGAAGAAAAGCCTCTTCAACAAGTGGAGTTAAGAAAATAAACCAGCTACATAAAAAAAACAAGTGAACTCAAACCTCTAATGCTGTGAACAAAAGTCTAATTAAAATGGCTTAAAAACCTGGAGCAGAGTGGTGGCACGAGTGGTAGGCATCTGCCTTGCATGCGGCTGCCCTAGGACAGACCATGGTTCAATCCCCATGCATCCCATATGGTCCTCTAAGCCAGAAGCGATTTCTGAGCACATAGTCAGGAATAACCCTTAAGAGTCACCAGGTATGGCCCAAAAATAAAAAACAAAAAGGATTAAAAACCTTGATATCCCAGACCTAAAACTATAAGGTACATAGAGGAAATCATAGGAAGAACTCTCCATGACAGCAAAGTTAAAGGCATATGCAAGGATGAAATACCACAGACCAAACAAGTAGAAGCAAGATGAACAAATGGGACCACATTTGGCACCTCAAAGAAAATGGTGACCAGTATAAAAAGACTGCCTATGAATGAAAAAAACTTTATCCAATACCCATCTGATAAGGAGTTAATATTTCATATATATATATACATATATATATGGCACTGGTAGAGCTTAATAAAAAATTTTTACTGGGTTAATTTAATTCCAAATGTCTTCTAGTATGTTAAAAATCCTCCAGGGTCCCTGCTTTGTAATAGAGCCTTAAAACCTGCTTATTGTCCCTGAAGTTCATTACTGCTATTCTATTAATGTATCTTGTGATTTATTCGAAGAACAGTGAATATCTTCACTTTCATTCATGACTATTGAATTTCGATTTTAATCAAAATTTGCAACGGGTCAGGATGGCCGAGCGGTCTAAGGCGCTGCATTCAGGTCGCAGTCTCCTTTGAAGGCGTGGGTTCAAATCCACTCCTGACAACATATGCTTTAGGGGCCGGTGCGGTGGCGCTAGAGATAAAGTGCCTGCCTTGCCAGCACTAGCTCAGAACAGACTGAGGTTCTATCCCCCGGCGTCCCATATGGTCCCCCAAGCCAGGAGCGACTTCTGAGCACATAGCCAGGAGAAACCCCTGAGCGTCACCGTGTGTGGCCCAAAAAGAAAAAAAAAATGCAGGCTATTATCATGTATTAAAATTCATTATTTCTTCTTTATACAACTTTTTGTTTATATAGTAAATCTAACATCCTTACACTATTGTTTAAAATATTTTATCAGTCATATAGTAATTATATATGAGCATAGTGCTTTTCTAAGTTCTATTCTTATAGTTTCTTACTTACTGTTCTTTAATAAACAACAATAAACTCTTTTAACCAAGGAAAAGTGAAAAAACTTCTGTTGATATATCATTGATAAATATTGAATTACCTAACCTTGCTTTACTTTTAATGCATTTTGCAATTTTTATGTTTTTATGTACTATATTTAAGGTATATTCACTCATAATCAGATCATTTCAAGGAAAAGTCTATTCCAAGCCAAGTTGTTTTGTTGCTGAACAAAGAACAGTTACTTAAATGCATGATAGCGATGTCTATACTCTAAAGTTTTTACAACAAAAGTCTCAGGAAACACTTAATCCATAAAAAGCAAAGTAGATTATTACAAAAAAAATGCAATAACACTCAAAAAGTTGTAATAAAAAATGTCCTCCAACACTGCTATGGTAATTAACTTAGAAAATGTAAGTAGAAATTCCATACTAATCATAATGCCATGTAAATATTAGAGACTAAAATAATACATAATGTTTCCATCAGAATTATGAGAAAAATGTAGGCAAGGCAAAGCATTTAGATGAGGAAATACTGGTTTTCTGCCTAATAGTTGAATGAAAATGATAACTATGTATATTTATAAATTATTTCATCCCAAATTCTTTGTTGTTTATGATTATCTGGTTTTGGAACAGGAAACATAAAAATAATGAAAACTCAAAAACAAACAGAAGAGCCAAGGAAGGAGTCTGAATAATTTAATCAGTTAGGATTCAAGTTTATCCCCAGATCATTTGCCTTTTATTCTTTAATTCAGTTGTTACATTTTCATCATTAATCTGAAGGTGGTGCATGCAACTTGAAATGCTCACAAAAGGTCCACAATACAGGAGTTCATGTTAGATTATATATTATATTCAGAATTCCAGGGGAACTAATAGATTCTAGAAATATTGGCTAAGCAAAAATGACGATTTCCTATACAATTTCAACTACAACAGTAGACAAGTACATGTTTCATTTGCCACAAAACTCACAAAATGTTGTTAAAGAATATATTTTTATGCAAAATATACATTTTTAAGATATAATTTTATTACTCTACTATATACGGACATTTCTCCTTAATCATTTAATAAAAAAATACTCTCATTGCCAGAATTTTTGTAATATTTATAGTTGAGGTAACAATGACAAAAGATTTAAACTATGAATAATGAGGAGATGGTTATATTTTGCCATAAAGACTTCCAGAATTAAACAAATATGAATCTAAAAACACGTAATTCTGACAAATAGGCACTGAAAAATTCACAGCATAAGATGACAAGCTGATTATTTAAGTGAGTTGATAAGGAAATTATACAATCAATGCTCATGAATTTAACCAACAGCGGAATAGAGAAATTAAGACAGACCTAAACTACATCAATATTACTGCCTTGTAAGATACACAGCACAATCTACTGCAGGCCCGAAAAGGAGTAATTCGCAGAAGGACGGGCCTTTATTTGAAGCTTCAGAGATGTGGATCATGAATCTGGCTTCCTCTGATGTGAAACAGTCAAAGCTGTTGACCCATGCATATTCATGTTGGTATGTACATTGTTTCGTGGACATTACACAGGCAGATGGCTCAAGCCCCAAGTGCGTTTCAGTCCCAGTTCCTCTATAAACTTGAAATAACTCATGAAGTTGAGAGAGAGCCTCTTCCAAGTGCAACCTGGTCACAGAAGGGCACGTTCAGCAGCAGAAGTCTGTTTCCAGTACAGTCTTTGGCATGTCTAAATTCCACTGTCCCCTTTCCAGCAGTCAAAAATCCATGATAAATTCTGTATAACACTGCAGTCAATAATATCAGCACCAGACAGTATATTAATTCCTTTACAATAAAGCGGTTATGATATCATTACTTTCTATGTGTACAGTTATCAACACATCACTGAATCTCTAGGTACCCAATATGTACGTCTGGGTAAATACAGTGTTCTTCAAGATATCTGACATGCAGATCATGCACGAGGGGTTGGAGATACAGACTAGTACATATTACGTGGCCAATAGTAAAAGTGACAATTGTCTTCCTAACAAGGAGTAAACATGAGAATTAGGAATCAATCGACAATCTCAAGGATCCTGAATGCCTTAGAAAAAAAAAAACGATCATTCAATTCATATTACGGCATGTTCTCTTTCTTCACATGCCCAATCTAGCAGATACGCTATTGCTATTGCATTCATACGGATGTGCAAACAGAATTTCTTCCACTGGACTGAACGTGACTCCCTAGGGGTTTTGTTGGGCAGGAATGATGAATGCTGGTTTCTAGGTCGCAGAACTGGCAAGGCATCAGATTACCAAATTCACTGGTAATATTGCTGCCTAAATCCTGCT
The DNA here is from genome assembly GCF_024139225.1 of Suncus etruscus. Lineage (NCBI taxonomy): Eukaryota > Metazoa > Chordata > Mammalia > Eulipotyphla > Soricidae > Suncus > Suncus etruscus. The sequence continues at coordinate 104,452,597 of NC_064858.1, forward strand.
TATCACAAAGGTTCACAGTACCACTTAGGACGTCTACAGGGCATTGTTAATTTGTATATAAAGCAGAGAGGCTGTTCCCAATAGCAAAGAAGGCAGAACTAGGGGAGAAGACCTAGTACAAAACCCATGAACATCTTCTTAAGGTATTTCTGTGCTTCATGGAGACAGATGGCAATCAACAGTTAAGACAGGGAGCTAAGACAGACACATGGAACAACATAGAGGACACAGCACCTGATTAAACACTGCCTGAAAATTGAATAATTACTATGAGTCATAAATTTAAGGCTGATCAAGAAAGCCTCCCACAAACACCAACGCGCCTTGATATTTGTACCAAGAGTAAGAAATAGAAGAAAACAATAAAATTAAAAAAATTCACATAAAAGAAAGGGCTAAAAAGACACGAGAGCTTTGGGTGAAACTTGGCATTCTGCCTCTAAAAATGATGACAAATTCTGGGGTTTAAAAAAAAATGACTTTAGTACCAAGCAGCAATTCCTGGCTACACATTGCACGCCTGGCTGGCAGTTACCTTTCTCTCGTGTTTTGTGCCTTCCCCAAGCCATTAAGTAAGAGCTCTGGCCTCAGCTTGCGTGTAGCCAGTAATGACAACCTCTTTGCAGTTATCTGTGTGCAAACAACCAGAGACATTCAGAACACTAATACAGTACGTTTCAATCGAAGTAAATCAATTAAGAAAGTCAATTATTTAAAACAAATATCTCACTTTAAGAGTAAAGAAAAAAATGGTTAAAGAGAAAGTTGCCCTCCCTTCCCCACCATTCAACATGCAGAAAAGTAAACCAATACTTTCATATCAGCAGGATGGATTGAGGCATGTACATGTATCCTGAGCCATCCTTGGTCCCCGAAGTCTGAGACATTGCTTTCAGATGACAGAAACAAGATGGTCCATGCTAATCAGCTGACCAAAGTCTTGTGTGCGATCAAGAAAGGTTCCCAGACATCTTCATAATGTATTAGAAATTCATTTTAAAAATGAAATTTAAGAAAGCCCCCAAATAATAGCAATCCAATGAAGTGCTTGTCATTTAGAAGCACGCCATTTTAAATATGTCTCCCTGAAGATAGATGTATGTATTCTTGTATTGGGCATTATCTGAGACTATCTATCATTTTATTGCAAGAGAGGATCAGGATAATTAAAATGGAGAAGTAGTAGGACTAATTAAGATCATCTTTAAAGTCGGGAAAAGATTCATTAGCTCCCCCAAATGGCATTTTTGACTTCAGATAGTGGTTGGTTTCATGCAGGATTTATACTGTATGATTGGAGATTGGAGTAACTCTACATTTAATTATTTTCGAGATGGGGTAAACAGTACTTGAGTTAATACAATTTGGCTGACTGATGCAATTTGATTTACAAGATAGATGGGATGGGAGATCGAGAGCGCCTCAGAGGACAAGGAGAGTTGTAGGGTGATGTGACTGGCGAGAGCCTCAGAGCATTGCCTGCCAAGCCCGCTATGTTGTTTAAGCTTCTGGATTTCTCATATCCTTTTATGAAAAAATGCACAGATATCAGTTGAATTCCACCAGAAACGAGATACAAACAATATCATGCAGGGGTAAGCAAAAAATAGTATTCTTTTCACTAAAAAATAATTTCTTTACAAAGGATTCAATATTAAAATAATCTATAACTAAAAAATGTTTGCTATCGCTATCATTTCCAAAAGAGCAAATCATTTACCATGAATTACAGTGTGAATAATTTAAAATAATTCCAATTCTATGTTTTCCTAGATTATCATCTATATGAATATAACTTTGGTTTATGTTCTAACAGAACTCTTTAAAATCTAAGCAAAGCAACTTAAGTAAGATATAAACTGGCTAATGTGTTTAAAATTCAGAATAAATTCATAAATAAAAGTAATGGGCTAATTTCAGTCTTTTGACTTTTTATTTACCAAACTATTAAAGCATGATGAATTTTTTGTTCGTTTTGTTATTTTTTGGGTTACACCTGACTATGCTGAGGCCTTACTACTGGCTTTTTGCTCAGGGATTAGAATATATAGGATTCTGGGGGATTGATCCCAGTACAGCTGTATTGAAGGCAAGTGCTCTTTCTTATCCCTAAGCATTCTTAACTTTAAGAACTTATTTCCCTTACCTTACTTAATCTGACAGCTTTGTAGAGTTAAAAGGATGGATCTCAAATAATGGCATTATAAAATAATGCCATTATTTAGTTTTTTGCAGAGTGAAAGTCTATTTCTAAATCCCGAACTAAAATAAAAGATAAAAAAAAAATGAATGAAATATATTGAGTCAGAATTTTGATAAAATTAAGCCTGAATTTGATTGCATGATCATTTTAGATGGCTCTCCCCTGCCTGTATTTTTTAAAATTTGTTTATATATTTGGTTTTCTATTACCTTGCAGTCTATTTTATTTTATAACATGAGTTATAGACTTATATAATAAAAAAATCATCTGACATAAATCTACCCTAATGGTTTCCCTTAACAAAACTCAGTCTAAGCCTACCTATTAAGGTTATTTCCTGGAGGCAGTTATAAATTGTAGTATTTATTTTTACTAGAAAAAAATTAGAAGTAATTAAATGTGGGAGGAGTGTCTCATATAAAGTTAGAAGTGAAATATCTAAAAACAGTACAGTTTTGTTTGAAAAAAAAGTAAGTATACTTTAAAATGTAATAAATGTAATAAAATGCTATTCTGACAACTCTGTTTTTTTAAATAAATGTTGTATAGCAGGACAATAAAATTCTATGTTGTTCAACTGAGCAAATAGATACAATTCCAGAAAAATTCTGTCTCAGAATTTTAGCACATCCTCTCACCCATTCAACCCTCAACGGGCTTGAACTAGATAAAAAAAGAAAAGAAACCTTTGGTGGTACTATGTCCCTTCAAGCTAGTTCTCCTTCCTTCCTTCCTAGTTTGATATATTTTTTGAATTTCATGGGAAGAAGTCATAATCACTCTTATTCCTCCTTTCACTGGAAAAAAAGTTTAAGAAACTTAGTCATGGTTTGATTTATGTTCACTATGGAAAGATATAGACATGAAGTGCAATAGTAATTCTATTACTGGATAAGTTAGGACTGTACAGAAACCCTACCTAATAAACCTCCCACATAAACTTTCAGCACCCAGATGTCTTCTTTTAGACTTTGAAGTGGACATTCCTGCCACTCTCTGTATTAAACTCCTCGAACACATAATCTCTGCTAATAAGAAGATGATCTCTCAATGTGTTTTGTTAGTTCTCTGACCTTAAAACTTAAGAGTTGGGTGAGTTTTAGTCTTCTCTTATTAGTGATGAGTTATTGGGACGATATCTTCAATAAGTCTTAATTACATTTAATTCAGCAATACAGTGCTATCATTATAGAGCTAGAGGATTCGTTGTTACACTGATCCTGTAAACTGATTGGAAATGCAACTTGCAGAACTTTTGAAAACAATGATTTCTTCTAATTGACTATACAAAATAAAAAAGTAAACTAGATTCTGAAATGATTGAAATTCAAAGCCATTTGTTTGACTATGCACGAGCCGTTTATGGGCTCTTAATAACTATTAACAATTCTTCTAACAATGTACATCTCTCCACAATCTCCAAGCTCTAAATAGGGTCTCCAGAAAGGCAAACATATGGCCCATGGTTTTGTAGCATTATCTCTAGTTATATGTAAATCAATTACCATTATTCATGTTTGACTATTATTGAATCAGAATTTTAATGACTATCAATTCAATATGTATAAAATTTTATTTTTAATGAAATTAATTTCATTTCTCATTTTAAAATGCTTGATATTTAGGAGCTATTGTTGAATTAGTAAAATTATGTTACTCATAAATTTACTTTTTTTACTCTTACATCCACTTTCAATAGAAAAGAAGTTTAAAATTTCCTTATCTTGCTTTTATTGAGTAGAATGACTGAAAACATAGTTCCTGAGATTAAATAAAATTGAAACTGGTTTTTACTAATTTCTATATATGATCTACATTTTATAGTGTTCTTAACAATATTTACTTGAAGCAATGTTAAAATAACCTATCCAGGTATAACTAGTGGATACTTTACATTATATTTTCCGAAAATCTTCTGCAAAAATATGAATATGAGTTTCTTCATTAAAAGTTTACACCATTATGAAATTGATAAGTTTTTCTATTGTTTTCCAATTACATAGGTATAATGAGATTGGTGTAATTCTTATTATAGTTACCAATATATTTGATAAAAAATAATTCAAAGGTAAGTCATTTATTTTCATCTACATAGGGGAGAATTTACAGAATTCTACAATCAAATTAGTAGACAACTTGAAAGATAAAAGAAGCATTCACATAGTGAATAAATGAATATAGTAGAAATCTATAATCTATATTAAATGAAAGAGGGGAAGAAATGATGAATTCCTGAAAGACATGACAAGATAACACAAAAGAAGATTAAGTGAAGTTAGCCAGAAATGTTACCAGATCTAAGAGAAACAAAAAGAGCAAAGCTGAAAAAGAATTAAGAATGAAAAAGAAGTTAATTATAATGAGGAATGACAGAATAAAAGGATTATAAATTTTCCAATATACTCTTATTGATAAATGAGTCATATTTGTGAAAGAATGAATGTACAACTTTTTCATACAAGCTAAGTATCTTATTAATTGCTTTGCTCATTGAGTGTGATTTTAAAATAAAACTATATATTTACATAGTACTTTCTAATTTGCATATTCTTTTTCCATCTGTGATCTCTACAGTTTAAAATTCAAACTATTGCCTAACATGGAAGAAAATGGGACTAGATAATGCCTGAAACATGTAATCTTTATGTATTTCATATGATACTTTGTGAAATGATGCTCAAAAATGTTATAGCCAACCACATTCTACATATAAACATATATACATGCATATATAATTTACAAAAATATATAACTCTAACAGGGGTCCTCAAACTTTTTAAACAGGGGGCCAGTTCACTGTCCCTCAGACAATTGGAGGGTCTGACTCTAGTAAAAACAAAACTTATGAACGAATTCTTATGCACACTGCATAGATCTTATTTTGCAATGAAGAAACAAAACAGATACAAATACAATATGTGGCCCGCAGGCCATAGTTTGAGGACCACTGCTCTAGAAGATGCCATTAGTTAGATATTTAATGTTTATACTAAACTTTGTTTAAATACTATAATATAAGGTCAACTATGTTCATATAATATTCAAAAACAATTCTAATATAATGCTTAAATTTAAAGTAGCTAACAAAAAACCTATTAAGATCATTGAACTACATTTTGTTGTACAGCATAGATGCAGAAAATGGAAGTAATCAGAATGAAGGAGCATTTAAAATAGCACAACACCTTGCAGAGACAAAAGAAGATCTTAATACTCTTCTTTGATACTCAAAGACACGAGAAGAGAGGACAATAAAAAATGTTCAGAGCATATGAAAGAGAAGTATATCATGAACAATGAGATATTTTAAAGAAACAAAAGAAATATTGTAGACTTAACAAGATAAAAGTATTCACTAGAGAGAAATTGCAATGAAGAGCAAAGAAGCACAATATTTTTGCAAAGGCTAACATAAAAGTCTTGCGGTGTCTTTTCATTTAAATGTATTCATGCATGAGGAATAGACCTTCCAATATTTTTCAATAAGCACAGAGATATAATTGTAGTAATGAAACAACTGGAGATATAAAAATGGAGGTAGTCAAAGAGCGAACTAGCCCTTTGATATACGTGAGTCAGTTCACAAAATAATTTGTTAAAGTAAAGGAAAACGGTCCAATTGTCCTAAAATTGGTAAAACTTACTCTAAAGGAAAGATAAGTAAATAAAACAGCATTTAGGGAAAAAATAAAGAGGCAAAACCAATGAAAACAGAATCATGTGGTGGAGTGGATCTCTAGTATTCTTTATATTTCTCAGCCAACAAAATGTATTCATTCGACAAATATTTATGTGTCTTCAATGGGCCAGGCAATATTCAGTATAGACTGAAAAGAGTAATAAATTAATATTATTATTAGTCTGAAAAAAATTAGTATGTACAAAAGTAATTGGATATACTATTCTCTATGACTAATGGAACTGTAACTTTGTTAACTTACACAAAAATATTGGGAAAAAACTAACCCCTAATTGGGTAATAAATATATAAATAATCTTTACAACAGTTTATTTGAATAAAATTTTTGTCATTGTAAAATAACTACTTAATAAATACATCATAGAGATAATTAACAAGTGCTATTAGTTGTCCAGATAATAACTTTAAAATAACACAAAATACATTATATTAGAACAATGGTATAAGTGACAATATTTTTAAACATTATTAAAAATCTACCCATAGACAGATGACAAAACAGAGAGATATAGAAGGGTGAAATGTTTTATAACACACAAATTAAGGAGGCTATGTATTATGTATTAATAGGTGTTTAAAATGAAAGATGTGTCAAGGAGGGGAAAGAACACTAAATACAGTCAAAGAAAATGAAAGAGCATTAGCAACACTTCATATATATACGCAGCATTTCATGGCTAAGTTGTTTCATAGGTTCTGTTTAAATGCAGGCCTACCTTTCCTGATGCCTCCGTCAGAAGCACACGTGTAATCACCTGTCGTCAGTAGAAAACATGTTTCCCCTCTTCTGTTTTTGTCTCTGGTACTAGACCGTCTGATGGGGAGCCTCTCTGGGGGTGATAATGGCGGCTCACTTCCTGTACTGTCTTCACCTGATAACACTGGTCTCAGCACCATGCCCATTGACAGACAGTGATGGATGAGGAAATGAGACAGTACAAAGAGTTTACACCATATGCCCATAGTACAATCACTCAATATACAAAACATAATAATCACATCATGATAAGAAAAAGAACTGTCATCACTCATTAAAAACAATTACATGAAGCAAAATGGTAAAAGGAAAAGTATTGGCAAGGGCACAATGAAAATATTTCCTGGGGAATTTAAATTCTCATTTTGTGACTTATTTTGAGAAATTGATTTTTCATAAAATAAATGTGGGTGTAACTCAATTGATACTTTGCCCTGTTATCTTAATTTGTTATTTATGGCAGATACAGGTCTTTAAAATTGGTCTTTAAATCTATTGAAAGAAATTTTTCTAATTACATATTCATCTTTGTACTTCTTTTGTTTTGCTTGGTTTTGGGTCACCTTTGGTGGTGCTCAGGATTTACACCTGGTTCAGGGATCACTTCTGGTGCCCTCAGTGGATCATAATGGTGTCTGGGATCAAACTTGGGTTAGCTACATTTAAGGCAAGTACAGAAAGAGCTGTACTATAGTTCTAGTCCCATATTTGCATTTCTTGAACAGTTGTTTTTATTATTCTCTGAAAGCAATTTTTTCAAAAATAACTTAAAAATGAATAATAAAGCTCACATATTTTAAGTCTAAGTTCTCTATTTGGAAGTGACAAAATATTTAATTTAAAAATAGAACAAGATAAACTTTTACAAATACCCTTGAGACAACAGTCTATTTGATCCTATATTTTTGCAAAAAATTTCTCCATGAGATTTTGGCCTAGATACTAATTTGTCATAACAATGTTTACCCAGCCTGAAAAGTCATCTTTCCTCACACCCTTCAAAGGACAAGTACTCTTAGAATCAGCTTGTGAGAGATATACAACAAAAGAAACCTTTAATCTCATAAAAATATTTTTGCCTTTTGGCAGATATCTAGACAGAATTCACAGGCAATAAAATAAAATTCCAACAAGTAAATATACTTAAAATCTCTGTCTAGATTATTCATGGAAATGAAAAGTCTAGGGATTCAGTTAATCTCAAGGAATAAATTATCTAAAATTCAGTTTGGGGAAAGAACAAACTCGGTAGGTAAAACAATTAAAACAACAAACAGAAGAGTAATTCAATGTTGGCATTGGTTAACCAAAGTGGAAATATATCTACTGAACAATAATAAATTGAGTATATGCTTATAAGGGACTACAGTGAAACGCACTACCCAAATAACAATAAAGAGAATCTAATCAATCCTCCAAATATTGCTTAGGATGACCTTCATTACTGAAAGTAGCTTCCCTATAACTTTATCGTGCTTAGGCCTTTGCAATGTAACAGCTGTTCTTCTTAAACAACTGCTTCTTGTGAATTAGATTGAGGTGCATAGCTCCAAGTGGCAATGATAAAACTGAGACAAACACACCAAGCCCAAAGAAAGAGATCAACATTTTGAGGACGAAAGATGAACAATGGCCAATACCATACCATCACAGCGTGCAAAGAAACAAGTATACATCGGCACACAGGCAACGAACAAGCAAAAGAAAATATTGGCATCATCAGCAAAGGGCATTCCCACTAAAACCGAAAGAAAAAAAACTCTACAGACCAGCTATGCAACACATCTACTTAGAGTTTATTGATAAAAGCTACAATCTAGCTATCTCCAAGCCTGACACAGACCTGGTTGTGGAAAAGTCAACCAAAATTCATGGACATTTTCAGAAATGAGAAAGGTTGCTTTCTACCTAAGGAGCACACTGGTCTATAAAGTCTAGGGTGGCATGCATTTGAAATAGTACCTTACCTGATCTGCTATGTTCCAGAAGTCGATTCTCTTTACCCAGACACGTGTCACTCTGTGTGCTATTGCAGGCCATATTTAATTCTGTCTTGCCAAAAGGAGGTGAGCTTGCCTGAGGTGCAGGAGGAATATGCTTCTTTCTTTTTCTTGGAAGTTTCTGCTTCGCCATTGCCAAGGAGTAGTACATTCCAAAATTGTTCACAATGACAGGCACTGGCATGGCGATTGTCAACACGCCAGCCAGAGCACACAGGGCTCCCACCAACATTCCTGACCAAGTTTGGGGGTACATATCCCCATAACCCAAGGTAGTCATGGTCACCACAGCCCACCAAAACCCAATAGGAATGTTCTTAAATTGTGTGTGTTCACTAGCTGAAGGGTCGTTAGGTTGAGCTCCTACTCGCTCGGCATAGTAGATCATGGTAGCAAATATCAAAACTCCTAGAGCCAGGAAAATGATCAGCAACAAAAATTCATTAGTACTAGCTCGAAGAGTGTGTCCAAGGACCCTCAATCCTACAAAATGCCGGGTAAGCTTGAAGATTCTCAGTATCCTCACAAACCTCACCACCCTGAGGAATCCAAGAACATCTTTGGCAGCTTTGGACGACAGCCCACTAAGTCCCACCTCTAAGTAGAAGGGTAGGATGGCCACAAAGTCAATAATATTCAGAAGATTTTTGACGAATTCAATTTTATTTGGGGAAAAAACAATACGGACTAAAAATTCAAAAGTAAACCATACCACGCATACTCCTTCTACGTATGTCAAGGCAGGATCCGTTTCAATTTCATACTGCAGAACACTTGTGCCATTGATAACAGGTTCTGTCTTGTTCTTAACAATATTGAAAGCTTCGTGTGTCTCCAGGCAAAAGGTTGTGATTGAAACCAGGATGAAGAATAAAGAAGCGAAAGCAATGAACTGCAAGAAAAAGAAAAAAAGGATCTAAACCATAATATACATGATTCAGCTCTGAAAGCCTTAATTTCTATGGATGAAAAAAATTAGAAGAGTATTTTAAATGTTCATGAGGCATGCAAAAATAAGTAAGTAGGTAACAATGAGAGCTGCACAGGTAATATGATTCAAATTCAGCTTTCAGCTTCAGAATTAAATGTTTTATGGTTTATATTGTAAAAGCATTTCTTGACACTGTAGTATAAGAAAATATATCTGTGGAAAGGATACATAAATAACACCAAAATTAATTTAAGGGATACAGATTTTAACTACAAATATGGCTTATAATACTAGAAATTTTCATTTTTATATAACATCTTATATAAACATAATCCACACTAATTGAAAATTGGAATTTCCTAAAATTAATTTTCTATCTCTGGAAAGCTTCACTGTCATGAGGCATAAAAGTGAAAAACAAACAAACAAAACAAACAAACAAAAAACCACTTTGAACTAAATTACCATATATATACTGTACCAATTTGAGGTAAAGATTTATCCAAAAGAATAAATCAATAAAATAAAAATCAACAACAATAAGAAAAAATCTATTTTAAAACAAATTATCAGCCCAGTGAAACAGTATGGAAACTTGGTCTTGAAAAGTTTATGCTAAAACATTCAGAGTCCCAGTTTCCCATATACACTGTACATAATTGGAGCAGATCTTTGTTCAAATGGAACTAATACCTAGTTCTCTGATAATCTTTTAAATTTAGCAAAATTAATAAGTACCTTGTTTATTAGTAATGAAGGTGTTTTATGACTATAAATAAATAAATAATTCAGAAACAGAGAGTTGTCAGTCAAGTAGAAATGACTATTGGAAGAAAATTGGGTATATCCCAAGCCTATAGCTGTCTTGTTTCTGATTCATCCTGAAATATAATTTCTATTGGGTTCCTATATACTCTCTGGACATTCCCACTCTCCACCACATCCTTATGAATCTCTTATATTGCTTTAAAAGTTTTACTGCAGAATTCTATCTATAAGATAGAATTAAACTATAATTTATATTTCTACTTCATCCATTAGCATTTTTAGCTAATATTGAAGACTCAAATTCTGGTCTACTTAAATATTATAGCAAAATAAGTGGAACTTTCCAAAGCTGCTCATACAAATCAATCCTAGCTTGTCTGCTCATTTCTGTACAACAAAGACAGTTTTCTTGTATACGTTACTCTTTGCTACCATTCAGAAACCAGAGTATTTTTCAATTTTAATTTTTCACTCGTTATTTGTGCAATAAATATACATTTAATGCTCTTCTATAATTTTATAGCAGTTAATAAAACACAATAATTTTGAGGAGCTCACAATCTACTCCAATTATATACATTAAGTGACCAAGCACAAAAATAGGGAAAGGTTCTATTTTGTTGTCTTAAGGTCTGGAATAAAATCATTTTCACTTTTGTATTTTGTTTTTCTGATTCACAAGTTGTTAATATGACTAGAGAGAAGAACAGAGTAATGGAAAACTTGATGAAAGAATAAGTAAAAAAATTAAGTATATAAAATGTTAGTTGAGATAAAAGTGACATAAAAAGGAATAACAGAAATAGATGAATAAAACAAGAATATTAAATTTAAAAATAAAATTTATATGCAGAGACGAGTTTAACTCTTGTTTTTATAGTGAAGCATATAGAGAAAAAAGGAGGAATTTACATTAACATTAGTCTTTAATTTCTCCTATGATAAAACCATAATATCTCTAGGTATTAAATGAAATTAAATGATACATGTTAAAATACATGTTAAATAAGTTAAAATGTTACATATCCAGACAAGATGCATCATGTAGATTAAATTCCTATAATTTATGTATCATCTTGAGCAAAATTAAAATGGAAATACCCTGTAAAATTATTGTCTTATGGATTTAATTAGTAGCCATCTTTTCAGTTTAATCAAAGTATTCATGTTTAGCACTATAGAGTCCCAGTACTGCCCACTCGCCCCCAATTAGTGTCTATGGAACTTAAATCTTGTGCCTCAATGCAAATATTCAAGTGTATCTCTACATATGAACATATGAATACTAGGAAGAGTAAGTGTGGAGAAGAGGGAGGGGAATGTGCGGATTAAATGTTAATATTTCCCTATTTCTTCATTAGTGTTAACATTAATATAATATGACAAGAGATTTACATGGGAAGTAATGCATTTGCTTTGCATGTGGCTGATGCCAGTTTGAACCTAGCACTGTATATGGTACTGAGTCCATCAGGAGTGACCCCTAAGCACAGAGCCAGGAGTAACCCTTAGGACTTCAAGGACTCAAATACCCCCCACACACACACACATATGCAGATTAAATAAATATAATTGAACTGGATAACTAACTCAAAAGTGCCAACAACTTCAACATGTAACAATTAACAGATTAACAATGAGCTCTGTGCTGCTTTTGCCCAGAGCCACTGATATAATAGATGTCCTCACATACTTTCATTTAAGAATGAGTTTCTAATCCACATGTTCACAAAGAGATTCAAAGAGATAGACTTTTTTTTCAAAGAGAAACTTGAATAAAACCTGAAAAAAAAGCAAAAAGTACTTTTTTCTATTTCTGTTCTGAAATTAAATGTATTTCATTTGAATGTATGTTTATTTAGTATATAAAATTTTATTTGTTTTAATACTAAACTTGTCCACTGTAGCAAAGCAACACAAAGAATGAGGTAGACATTTTTGATGTCCATTGAAATATGTGAAATAAATCAATCTAAAAAAATGTCTGAAGTGTAGCCACTTTTTTTTCTTTATGCCCACTTCAGATCCATTAGAATAGGAAACCTATACTGTTAGCAGTGATTTTTTTTTCTTTTGGGTATAATGTGGTATCAGTTAGGTGTGTTATTAAAGGGGGATTTAAATAACTCTGTAATGTATAGTGTTTAAATTTTTTTATAAAATCTGAGTCATGCCTTATATGCTTGATTTTAAGTAAATAAAATAATGCAATGACCAAAGAGAGAGTTAAACCTGGATGATCTTTCTAAAATATCATTTAGTTGATTTTACAAATCCATAAAAATTACACCCTGGCTATTTACATTTTTCTTTTTTTTCATAATACCTAAACCTTAAAAGAGTTTTAATTATTTGTGCACTCATATAATGGTGTTGTTATAATTAACAAGATTGTGGTGTTGTTCACGGAACTGTGATCTCTAGAGAGAAAAAAAATCTTTTTCATTAGGAAATCTATTCTCTAGGGCTAGCCCAGTGGCAATAACTAGATCCCAGTTTGTTGGTCCCATGCAGAGCTGACAATTATTTGACCTTTTCTGATGCTATAAAACTAATTTTACTTTGTTTAAGTTCTGATGTGTAAAATTAGATTCCCAAACTTAGTATTGAACACTTAAAAGAAATTTGGTATGATTTTCTTTTCACTATCCAACTAGAAACTAATCTTTTTTTTTAATGATTACTATATTCAGTTTCATATAACTAGCTATAAAGTCATGCATGTATTTGTAACAGCATGCTATATATTTAGTCTATATTTACATATACAAGCTATTTGCATATATGGATGTAAATGTGCCTGTATATGTGTAGGTATAGATAATAATAATAATAATATACAGCTAAGAATATGTTATATAGAGAGATAGATGTAAAGCAATATAACATTTATATCTCTCAAATCAAGGAGTTATACATACATACTGCTTTTGACAACTTGGATTTATAGAGTTCTGATTAATACAGTATGCCAGATTTTTGGCCTCTATCCAAAATAATACAAATATATCTCACTCTACGTTTTTCTGTGTCATATTCTGATTTCACTGAAACTGTATTTAGTCAAAACCTCTACATTTCTATAATGCCTGCAATGAGACAGACAAATCTAGTCATCTAATATTAAGTCAGATATTAAAGAAGTTTAAAAATCCTCTTCTCATTTTATTTTTTCTTTTACTTTTTTTTTGTTTTTGTTTTTGTTTTTGGGCCACATCCGGCAGTGCTCAGGGGTTACTCCTGGCTGTCTGCTCAGAAATAGCTCCTGGCAGGCATGGGGGACCAAATGGGGCACCAGGATTTGAACCAACCACCTTAGGTCCTGAATCGGCTGCTTGCAAGGCAAACACTGTTGTGCTATCTCTCCCGGCCCTTTTCTTTTACTTTTTAAGGTTTTTTTTGTATTGGGCCACATCCAACAATACTCAAAATTTCCAACGCCAATACTCTTTTTTTTATTCTATAAAATATTTACAAACATGATTGTAGTTGGGTTTCACTCATAAGAAAACCCCTTCACCAATGCAACATTCTCATCACCATTGTCCCCAATCTCCCTCCTCCCCTCCACCTGTATTCAGACAGGCATTCTACTTCTCTCACTTATTAACATTGTCATGATAGTTGTTAGTGTAGTTATTTCTCTAACTACATTCACCACTCTTTGTGGTGAGCTTCATAATGTGAGTCAGTCCTTCCGACCCTCATTTCTATTGTCTCTGGGCATTGCTACAATAATGTCTTTTAATTTTCTTAAAACCCATAGATTAGTGAGACTATTTTATGTGTCTTTCTCTCCCTGTGACTTATTTCACACAGCATAATAGTTTCCATGTTCATCCATGTATAGGAAAATTTCATGACTTCATCTCTCCCGACGGTTGCAATAATATTCCATTGTGTATTATATACCACCATTTCTTTAGCCATTTATCTGTTGAAGGGCATCTTGGTTGTTTCCAGAAACTCCACTATTCAATTTCCAACTTTGTAACTGGGATAGCTCCTGGCAGTGCTAGAAGGATCAAGCGGTGGTGGTCAAGGATTAAATTGAGGACTCCTTGCAAAGCATAGATTCAGCTCTCTAAGTCAGCTCTTCAGCTTATATTTGTAATGTTTACTTTCATTAAAAATGATTCATTCAAGAAAACAAATGTCCCTATTTTCCACATATAGCCAATAGAAAAATAACATGATTCTACATAAGGTTGCAGTGCCTCCAAAATGATATTTAATACAATTACATACTTCACTAGATACTGACATTGGTAAAAAAAAATATTTGCTCATTATGTGACCACTTATAAGATGCTCGTACTTAAGGAATTTTTGATATCTACAGAACTCTGAGATAATCAGAAATATCTAAATTCTTTTTAAATACTGGTATCTACTATGACTTTGTGTCCATCCATGTATTTGTCATTCTAATAGTTAGTCCTTTTTGTACTTTAAAATATAATGACCCCAAAATAACAATGTTATTCAGTCTTTGTTAAATAGCAAATAATATGGAATGGAGCAAAGTGGTCATATAGTCAAAACATATCTAGGAAAACAAATAAAAAGATCTGATAAATATATAAAAGATTTCTCTCTCTCTTTTGGGGGGGTCAACCTGGTGACACTCAGGCTATGCACTCAGAAATTGCTCTTGGCTGGGGTGACCATATGGGACACCAGGAAATTGAACTGCTTGTCCTAATCCTAGGTTAACACATGCAAGGCAAAGGCCCTACCACTTGTGCCACCACTTCAGCCCCGAGAGATATTTCATATAAGAATCAGCTGATGCTATTTTGGAGTCTTAGAATTTCCATGATCTGCCATCTGCTAGCTAACTGATAACTATCTACTAAGTTCTTTTTTTTTATTTAGATTTTGGGCCACACCCAGTAGTGCTCTGGGGTTAATCCTTGTTCTGAACTTAAAAATTGTCCCTGGAGGGGCCGGGTAGGTGGCGCTGGAGGTAAGGTGTCTGCCTTGCAAGCGCTAGCCAAGGAAGGACCACGGTTCGATCCCCCGGCGTCCCATATGGTCCCCCCAAGCCAGGGGCGATTTCTGAGCACATAGCCAGGAGTAACCCCTGAGCGTCAAACAGGTGTGGCCCAAAAACCAAAAAAAAAAAAAATTGTCCCTGGCAAGCTTAGGGAAACATGTGGGATGCTGGGGATCTAACTCAGGTTGGCTGCATGCAAGGCAAATGACCTACCTGCTCTGCAGGGCAAAATCTCTAAATCCATTAACTTTTCTTGTACCTACACAGCAATTTTCTCCAACATTATTGGATCACTGACTACTACAGATTTTCAATTTGAAATATTTGTAGCATCTCTCTCTCTTAATTCTCAATATCATTAACATTTTTTAGTTGTCTTTAATTAGCTTTTTATAAATTACCAAAAATAAACACTACATTATGGAACAAATGTGATTATATCACTCATTTGCATAAAATAATGTAATGGCCCCTGTCTACTGAACATGTCCTTAAGATGATTTAAATTTTCTTTATTTATACATTTTATGCCCATCTTCAGTGGTAAATCAGGCACTCTAAATCTCTCATTATCTACATGTAATTCTTTTCTCTAAAATATAATTCTTTCTTTGTATGACAGGAAAGAACTATTTAGCATTCAAGATTCATTTAAAAATCATTTACTTTTTGGAAAAGTTCCTGAAATATGAGGCAAAGTTAAGCACTGCCATGTTAGTTTCCTATACATATCTCTACTAATAGCACTTACCTTATCCCTGTAATATTTTATGTTCCACTTGGTTGCTAGAAAATAACCCTGTGACAGCAAGAATTTTTATTTATAATTTTAATCAATAGTGATGAGTTAGTATTTAATATATAAATGACAAAAGATAATGGCAAAGACTATGGCCACATTAAACATAAGCTCAACTTGGTTCTAGTGAATTTATTTATATCAATCACTTACCCCATGATGACAGAAAGAAAATGATGAACTGAGCTGCATAAGGGGATAGATTGTCAGTCTGGGTGACAAAAAGCAGGCCGGTGTCAGAGATTAAAAGGAAATTGAATACATCATGGAAGAGGAATTAGCAATGTCAATTTCTGCAGAGTTCAAAGAAGATAAAAAGAAAAAGACAGGGCCGGAGCGGTGATACTAGAGGTAAGGCATCTGCCTTGCAAGCACTAGCCTAGGATGGACCTTGGTTAAATCTCCTGGCTTCCCATATGGTCCCCCCCCACCCCAAGCCAGGAGCGATTTCTGAGTGCAGAGCCAGGAGTAATCCCTGAGCATCAATGGGTATGGCGCCCCCAACCCCCCAAAAAGGGAAAAGACATATTGGATAAGCTAATAAAGCCAAAATTAGTTTCTTCAAGTGAAGCAGAACTAACAGGGAAATGAGAGAAAACCAGATTTTAAAGTGTCATAAACATGTGGGTACTGAGTGGTGAATAAATACACACACACACACTCTCTCTCTCAAACATCAAAATTGCATTCCCATTTATGTCCATTTCATTCATGAGGTCATTTCAAAATTGAGGAGTTTTTATATAATAAACTAAATGGGCTTATTTTTGAAAATGCAAAGAAGCATTCAGAAAATGCAGTATGAGACCATGTTATTAAAAGTGTGAAGTGCTTTGGAATAAAAATGAATGCAAATACTCCTGGTGCTATTACTAAAATTGTTTAATCAGTTTTTCGGTTTGTTTCATGACACTTCCTTCCCACTGTTTGCCACCTGATTCCCCTAGAGTCCAACATCCTACTTCTTAGTCTAATGCTGACCCCGCCCATTCCCTATTTGCATGATTTTCACCTCTGACCCCTTTTGGAACACTGGAGCCTACAATAGTTTATATGACACTTAACTGAGAATCAGTGATCTAAATAATAATTTTTCTGTTTATCAGCAGCTAATCAGACATGATAAAACATGACTGTTTGGGGAGTTTTTCTTTTGACACCATAGATACTGTATCTCTTTTCCTAAATGATATTAGGAAAATAAGAATTGATGAATAGGTCCCTGATGGCAATTCTCTGGGATTTATAAATGCTATACAAAAAACAGTAACACTTTTCATAAATAATGGATAGTATACTGTCTTTGTCATTTAAATATAAAAGATGTCACCCAGGACCAGAGAGATAGGACAGTCATAAAATGCTTGCCTTGCACACATATTACTAGCACCACAGTCCATAGCATGAGGTAGCCTCTAAACAGGAACAACTCTTGAACATGGTCATATGGGACCTTCCTCTACCAAAAAAAGGCAAACTTAACAAATTAAAAATCTAATTTTCTTCTAAATATTGCAATTTTATAATAGTAATAGGAAATATCTTAATGTGCAAACCTATATTAACTATATTTATCTTCTTATACTATACAGTGTACAATAGATTTTATTATAACTATACAGAAATAAAATGAAGCTTGCACATTAGCACAAAATGCCCATACTTTGTAGAATATTATGCTGCTCTGACTTTATTTATTTATATATTTATTGTTTGGGGACCATATCCAGTGGTACTTAAGATTTAATACTTGGCTATATTCAGGGATAACTTCTAACTGTACTTGGATTACCATAGGTCATATCAGGGTTGGCCCCATGCAAAGCAAACGCTCTAAATTCGGTACTACTTACTACCTCTCTGATTTCTGAATGTATTTTTTAAAGAATATTTAAAGAAATATTTAGAAAAAATTAGGCTACTCTCACAAACCATTTATACACACAAATTACATGCAAATACTCACAGACACACAATTAATGTTGATAGTTGCCTATAGCAAAAGCCATAGCTCCATAAAATTTAAATCCCTCAGATTTATTTCTAATTTTTCTGGTAGAATTTTATATTTATTATTCATAGCTTTTCACTTGTACTTTCTAAGATTCTTATAAAACAAATGACATCCTATTCAAATACTGATTCTGTGGAAGCAAATTTAGCTAAGAAAATGGATTTAAGACTTACAAGCAATTAGGTTTTGATTTTCTTTCCTTTTTGGGGGGGGTCACACCCGATGACGCTTAGAGGTTACTCCTGGCTATGCACTCAGAAATCGCTTCCAGCTTGGGGGACCATATGGAACGCCGAGGGAATCAAACCATGGTCCAGCCTAGGCTAGCACGTGCAAGGCAGACAGATGCCTTACAGCTTGCGCCACAGCTCCAGGCCCAGATTTTGATTATTTTCACAGATTAACAACACATTTGGGTTCAATTTACATTAAAAATTCTGAAACATGAAAATAAAAATGTACTGAATTTTTCTTTCTCCAACATTTATTGCCTTTATTCATTTCTCTCTCTAGCTTTTTTGGCAACTACCTATGGTTCATGTCTTATGCTTAGTTCTGTGCAGATATAACTCCTGGAAGGAGAATAAAGCTAAATGGAGTGTTGGAGATTGAGCACAAGTTTTCCCTGTAAGACAAGCATCTTACCTACCGAACTCTCTCTCTCTCTCTCTCTCTCTCTCTCTCTCTCTCTCTCTCTCTCTCTCTCTCTCTCTCTCTCTCTCTCTCTCTCTCTCTCTCTCTCTCTCTCCTCTCTCGCCCCTGATATTTATTTTCTATCTAGAGAAAAAAATGGCTATTTTCATAGATTATTTAGCTCATTTTACAGCTTTCAGAGCCAGGTTTATAGGATTTGCCCTTGATCTAGAAAAAAAAAAAAAGAAAGAAAAAAAAGCTTCTAAATATTTAATAGAGATAGAAGATCCTACATTTAATATTCTCTTGAGTTTACACAGTGCCAAGTTATAAGCAAATCTAAAGTGTTTTTTTCCACATGGAAAATCTTAAAGAGTGTTATGTTAATAAAGTACTCTAAAATGACACTCTGGGGTCAGAACGATAGCACAGCGGTAGGGCTTTTGCCTTGCACACGGCTGACCCAGGATGGATCCGGGTTCGAGTCCCAGCATCCCATATTGGTTTCCTGAGCCTACCAGGAGCAATTTCTGAGTGCAGAGCCAGGAGTAACCCCTGAACACCAAAAAAGAACAAAATAATTAAATAAATAATAAATAAATAAATAAATAAACTGACACCCTGAAACCAGAAAAAATGTTTGCCTTGCATTCAGTTGACCATGGTTCAATCTCCAGCACTACCTATGGTGAACTGAACACCATCAGGGTTCAGAACTTAAAAACAGCCCTTGAGCATCACAGTCTAATAACAACTTACCTCATCCCACTCCAACCTCCTTAAAATCATTTCATAACAAAATGACACCCATGACTTAAATGGCATATTTAAAACCAAAACAAGGAACATGAATGGAACCTTAAAAAAATAATTGAAGGAGCCGGAGAGATAGCACAGTGGTAGGATGTTTGCCATGCACACGGCCAACCTGGGAAGGACCCTGATTCTATTACGGGCACCCAGATGGTCCCCGTTCCTACCAGGAGCGATTTCTAAAAACAGAGCCAGGAGTAAACCCTGAGTGCCACCGGGTGTGGCCAAAAAATTGAATATTGGATTATAACACTCTATAGGTCTCAAGAAAAACTCATTCTAAATAAAGATATTTCTTGAACATCTATGCTTACCACTAAAAACTCCTTTTCTCTTTTGTAGGGATTTGTCTGGTGATGCTCAGGCTTACTCCACTTCTAGGATTAGGGATCACTCCTGATGATATTCAGGAGCATTTTGTTGTGCTCAGGAGCAGAAAGGAATCTCGCATTACAAGTACCTGAACTGCTGCACTAACTCTCTTCCTCTTTTGTTTTTTAAAAGACATCAGGCTATCACACATTAACAAAAGACAAGTTGCCCTGAAGGCTGATCTAGGTTTCATCCCTGGCATCTCATATGGTCCCTGAACATGACCAATAGTGATGCCAGAGTCAGAAATAAACTCTGAACAGCACTGAGTGTGGCCCCAAACCATTTTATTTTGTTTTCCTCTGGGGGCGGGGGGGGGGGGGCGAGTAGAAGGTACAACCAGCAGTGCTCAGGGTTTACTCATGGCTATACATTAGGGATCACTCTTAGCTTGAGGGACCATATGTGATGCCAACCAAGGACCTAAAGAGATCCCCATGTGCAAGACAGATGTCCGCCTGTACTATGGCTTAGGTCACAAAACCATTTTTAAATATCTTAAATAGATTAAGATTTATCTTACACAGAAATGCAAACTTAAATATAATTATCAGTAAGTAACAATAAATTTCAATAAAGGGTCTCACCATTGAGATTCAGATCATCTACAGTAGGAATTCAAATCATAAATATCAACAATAATTGGCTCTCAAGAAGATCTCAATGAGAGAGAATGTAGCACTTCATGATAGAAAGAGACACAAATTGTAAATTAGCAATGAGAAGTAGGAGAATAAATGTTAAGAGATATTAGACAAAATATAAACAAAGAGGAGTGTTGATCTAAAGTACTTAGGGCTTTAATTTAAAACAACAAAGAAGGTTTGTGCTAAACAATCACAAAATTAGACTTAAAACTTGAACTTTAATAAACTGTGACATAGGTTTAAGGCATGAGCTTTGGGATTTTATTTTTATTTGGACCTACATGCCTGGCCTTCATCACACAAGGCCAATATTTTTTGCTAAACTTTGTTCTAGTCCCAAGGTATTTATTATTTCTTTCCTGTATTTCACAAGAAAACATTCCTTTGGGACCTAATTAATCTATTTAACTTCCTTGAGGAAAAGTTTATTATCTTCAAATGTTAAATCCAATTTCAGAAGAGCAAATTTCAAAAGTGCTTCTGTATTTAAATCTTGTCTGAAAACTGAAAATAAATTAGAGCAAGCCTCATTATAAGAAAAACACAGAGCCAGAGCTCGAATAAAAAGACAGGGTAAACCATATGCCTTGTATGAATCCAACCTGAGTTTGATCCCAGGCACTATATATGGTCTCCAGAGCACCATTAGGACTGATTTGAGCAAAGAGCCAGGAGTAAACCTAGAAACAGATAGATGTGAATACCCTGGAAAAAGAAAAATAAGAAGAAAGAAGAAAGGTAAGGGGGGAGGGAGGGAAAGAAGGAAGGAA
This sequence comes from Suncus etruscus, assembly GCF_024139225.1. Classification (NCBI taxonomy): domain Eukaryota; kingdom Metazoa; phylum Chordata; class Mammalia; order Eulipotyphla; family Soricidae; genus Suncus; species Suncus etruscus. Next base: position 104,474,003 of record NC_064858.1, read on the forward strand.
GGAAGGAAGGAAGGAAGGAAGGAAGGAAGGAAGGAAGGAAGGAAGGAAGGAAGGAAGGAAGGAAGGAAGGAAGGAAGGAAGGAAGGAAGGAAGGAAGGAAGGAAGCCAGTCGAATTTGTTGATACTGTATAAAAGACTCAGTTATGATGGTGCTATTATTTCCAAAATTAGAGTCTTTGCCTTAAATGCTGAATTATCTGCATTTATAATTTTAGAAAAAAATTAATTTGTAGCTCAGGCCATTCTCCAAATAAATTAAACTAAATACCATTATATATTATTTCCTAAAAATAAATATTTGAGAAGAAATAAAGTATAATTTTTCCTCATCCTTTTGCACTTCTCCTTTAGACTGGAACTTAAGAAATTGATTAGATCATAGAAAATCTGTCTTAACAATGGTAATCTTCCTAACATTTTCTAATGTCAAATCTAACTATAAGGGCAATAGAAGTAGTTTTTAATAATATCTTTGTTTAAGCAGCATGATTACAAATATGTTTGTAGTTGGGGTTTAGTTATAAAAAGAACCCACCCTTCACCAAAGCAACATTCCCACCATCAATGCCCCTCATCTTCCTCCTCCTCCAACTTCTGCCTGTCTTTGAGACAGGCATTCTATTTCTCTCACTCACTACAAATGCCATGATAGTTGTCAGTGTAGTTATTTCTCTAACTGAACTCACCACTGCTCGTGGCAAGCTTCATACTGTGGGCTGGAAGGACATCTCTATTGTCTCTGAGTATTATTACAATATTGGCTTATTTTAAGTCCTACAGATGAGTGAGACTATTCTGTGTGTGTCTCTCTTCCTCTGACTTATTTCACTCAGCATAATAGTTACCATGTTCATCCATGTATAGGAAAATTTCATGACTTCATTTTTCCTGACAGCTGCATAGTATTCCATTGTGTAGATGTACCATAGTTTCTTTAGCCACTCATCTGTTGTCATGAAAGAGCAGTTTCTTAATGATCAAACTATTGGCTCAGAGAGTTTTCAAATAGAGAGGCTATAGAGAAGTATCAAACAATTTAAACACATTGTTCCCCACTTATATAAAACAGTCAATACTATTAAAAATATTGAAAGGGAGGCCAGAGTGATAGTACAATGGGTAGGTAGGGCATTTGCTTTGCACAAAGTGGAGTCGGAATGACCAATGCAGATTTTATTTATGTACCTCATATAGTCCCCAGAGGCTGCCAGGAGAGATTTCTGAGTGAAAAACCAGGAATAACAGCAGTTACTGAGCAGCGGTAGTTGTGACCCAACCCCCCTAAAATATTTAAAATATGCCAAATGTTTAATTTTTACTTAATACTAGAACAAAGCTAGTGCCTCTTTAAATAGCCAGGGTTTTCAAATAACTTATATATATATATAATATGTGATAATATATTTAGAAATTTTCAGCAAGATATTTCAATTATGGTTATCTTCCAGAATATAAGACTCTGAATATTTATTTACCTAAGTAATTCCAATGAACCCTACTATAATTTAAGCAGGTTTAATACATCAATAATACCTATATACATATATAATATACATATGTTAATATATAATTTTACAATTAAGCACATCTATTTTTTCCTAACAGTGAAAACTGGTTTGAAAAAAGTTAGAAATAATGTAATGGGGTCGGAGAGGTGGTGCTAGAGGTAAGGTGTCTGCCTTGTAAGCCCTAGCCAAGGAAGGACCGAGGTTTGATCCCCCGGTGTCCCATATGGTCCCTCCAAGCCAGGGGTGATTTCTGAGTGCTTAGCCAGGAGTAAGCCCTGAGCATCAAATGGGTGTGGCCCAAAACAAAACAAAAAAAAAAAAAAAGAAGTAATGTAATGTAGGAAGTAAGAATAAATGGATGAGAAGAAAGGGGCAAGGCCCGTTGACACATTGGTGGTATAGAGTGTGGTATATCTATGTATCTAAAACACAGAACTTACAAAATTGAAAGTATTCGCTCCAAACGACAACAGCCAATTAAAATTTTGGCTATCCGGTAACAGGTTGGGGTAGAAGAAAAACTAAGGGTACTAGTGGAGAGAATGTGACACAGTAGTAAGATTGGTATTAGAATATTGGATGCCTAAATCTCAAACATTAATTAATAATTTAATCAAGTTGTTTAATTGATAATTGAAAATATCTCCAAATTTAATCTAGCTAAAGGACAAAAATATAAGTAAATTTATAAAGATTAGTATTACTAAGTTTTGGAAAGAATGAACTTGAAGAGCATGAACTCAAGATTCTCACAAACAAGACATGTACTTAAATTCTTTTAATCATCTCCTAACTGTTATGAAAGGTTAGTAATAATTTTTGTATCATAAAACACTTTGCTACGGTCAGCATTTCTATTTTTATGGATCTGAATGACTCATATAATACCTTTCTAGACATGGTCATTTTGGTAATATCTTGACACATGTGGTCGAGAAAAATTTAAATTTACTTTTTACTGAGATATTCCATGCATCCTAGTACCATCATTGAAAAAATAGAGCGAAGTTTCAGATACAGATTACGTTTTTTGGCATGACTCATTTTTTGTTTGTGTTTAGTGTACAATAACAGTGAAGGACAAAGAGTTCCTCTCTTCTAAAGAATTCTAAACTATACTTTAAATTGATAACTATGAATCTTTTGACCATCTTAAAATAAACGTGCAATCATTAGAATTTTGGAAACAGAAAATTTTGGTAATATCGTTTGCTAAACTATTATAGTGATGACAGAATAAAATCTCCAGATTATATTACACAAAAATGTAAGTAGAAAAGTGAATTATTTGAATATCTACGTCTACTAATTCTGACCAAAACAGCCACACAACTAGTTTGAATCTATGTTCAATTGGTCCCCTTGGCTAACTACTTTAATCTCAGCCCTTGATGGATCTTTTGTTATCCTGCTGCTATTGCTAACCTGTGGTCCTTGCATCTTGTCTTAGTCAGTCTCATTACAGATAAGTTCTCCACCATTCAGATGATGATATTATGATGTACTCAGATTGTCCAGCACATGTAAGAGGAAGAAATATTTGTGCATATGCTGGAGGCAGAGAGCATCCAATAGTTGGCTTTCACGGATTTGAGAGTAACCAAAACTCAAGGGGAGAATAAAGGGACCAGACCACAGTCATGATAGGGTATACAAGCTGCAGAACCTCTTACTGTAAAAGACACAGCAAGTTTCTGAAATACAACAAGGTTGTCTTACTTCTCCCCACAGGCCAACATCCTGTTTACATACTGCTTGCAACCACCATAAAGTATTTATTAGGTCCAAGCAATCACCTAGTGCAAGCAATGATGTAATGTGTAGTTGATCGCCGCAATGGTCACTTAGCCATTTGACAATTCTCTAAGATTGGGGCCAGAGTGGTGGCAAAATGGTAAGGCATCTGCCTTGCGCGCTCTAGCCTAGGACTGACCGTGGTTCGATCCTCCGGCCGGCCGTATGGTTCCCCAAGCCAGGAGCGATTTCTGAGCGCTTAGCCAGGAGTAACCCCTGAGCGCCACCGGGTGTGGTCCAAAAACAAACAAACAAAACTTATCTAAACTTGGTATAAAAATAAGAATGTAAAAGTAATAAACATAAGTATAATGTAAAGTATTATTCTCTAATACTGGTGTTTTTAAAACAAATGCACAAGGACCTCCATGATAGTATAGTCTTTAGGGCACTTGCTTGCATACACATATGTATTCTTCTAATGAAAACACTAAATGCCAAAGACATGAACTTGTGCGGGTTTGTATGAATAGGATTGATAGAAAATTCCAATAGTCTGCATTCCTTATTAATTAGGAAAGTGAATCTATGAGACAAAAAGAATAAATGGAGGGCGCCCAAGGGAAGTTCAAAAATTAAGCAACGTAAAGTTCTGAATTCAATTCCTGTCACCATAACACTTGTATTTAATGAAATCTCAGTAGCATATTGTTTAATGAAATCTCATTACAAACACCAGGTTTGTAATTCCTGGTGTTAAAATATGTGGGATGTCAGCACTCCACAACTATCTCTGTGACCACTGGTGTGGTCTGTTGTTGTCACTGCAACAACAATCTCCAAAAGAAGAGAAAAAAATCTTTTTTAAAAAAATGTTAAAAATGACTTGAACGTGTTGTGAATATACTTTGATCATAATTAACATCGTTCATGTATTAAATAAAAACTACAAGTTGAATCTTACCTTACAACGAAACAATAAAAAAATCTCTTCACAAGACTATAGACTCGGTGCTTGCAACTGAACAGAAGCCAGCAGTGGGCAAGGCAAGGGAAATTCATTTTTTTACGTGAGAACTCTATCAGAATAACACATGATAATTATCTATGTAACATTCAATTCCTGAGAAATTTATATTTGACTTCCATCAATATTTTTGGATTATAATAAAGTAGAAATACAAGCTAAAGCTTCATATTCTTTTATTTTCCAAACTGTAACTTTTGGAACATTAATTTTGACCTCAAAAAACCCTTTGGCTAGACTAGTTTTATAGATGCCATAAAATACATTAACAAGGTTCTAATACTGACTTGATCAACATCCAAGTACCTGTATTGTATAAATTTAAACATTCTTAACATAATGAGTTGGTTTATAGATATAATTTGCTAAATATATAACCTGCAAATAGCCTAATTCACTTTTGTAATAAATTTATTCAGCAACCTTAGAAAATGCTAGCAACAAATTTCTATAGAAAGTTATAAAGTCATACAATAAAAAGGCAAAAATATAAAAAGGCTAAGAGCAATTTATAACTCAGAAGTACAAATTCTTCAATTGAAACGCATATAAATCAAAAATCATAATACATATTTTCTAAATTTATAAAATAAAAAAGACATCTGACAAACTGGTTGGTACTTAGAAGCTCGTGGAAGAGCCGAAGTCAGTCCTATATGGGCATTTCGACTAGTTTCTTCTATATCAAGCACCTTCAATTTTATTAAATTATGCACTCAGAACTAAGGACCAATACAGTTTTGTACATGATGGCCTTTTCATATAAACTCTTGAAAAATCACCAATTTATATTTAAACTTGAGCAAGTTTATGTGATGCTAAGTATTTTCAGAATGTGTAAGAAGGTACAATAGTATTTATTTCTTACTATTACCTTACAGGAATGGTGTGAAGATCAATCAGATGCTGTTTGATGACAAGTTTAAAAAGTGCTATATAAATACAAGAGATTGCAATTTTGAGGAATAATATGTTGCCTTCGGAAAAGTTTGAATTCTAGAATTAAAAACACACCATAGAGTACTCAAATTATCTATAAAACATTTAAGTAATGATATTAATATAGCTTTACTTAATGTATCAAAGGACGGGCTCCCTGTGTGTGACACCAGGCGGGGAAAATCCGCGAAAGTACACCGGCCCAGTGGGGCTCAGCTGTGAAAGACTGTGAGTGTGACCTGTCTATGTCTGTCTACTGTCCTCTTGCGTGAAACTCTTGCGAGTGGGGCAAAAAGAGGCTCAGAGGAGCACGGCCGCTCCGCTTCGCTACGCGGCCGTGCACTCTTTCTAAGGAAAGAACTCCATTGCAACAAGAAGGAAAAATCACACTAAGAACGGCGCTATATCACAGAAGCAAACATTTCTCTCTGGACTGTCTTCTCTGTTACATGCTCGGGCCTAAGATTTGACCCAGTGTGAGGCTTCATCCACGGAGGACTCCCCTCCCTTAGAAGCAAGTCAGCCCATCCAGAAAGGGAGGAGCCAGAGGAGTGTGCTGCCTACATCATATAGACAATGAATACCACTACAACACGTAGAAAAACCCACAATACAAATGTGACAATGGGGAAACAGCGCAGGCCAGCATCAGACATAGAGAATGAAGATGACAATTCTGAGGACCAGATAATGACTGAACAACTAATCAACCTCTCAGATAAGGACTTTAGACTAGCAATATGGAAGGTGCTCAACAGACTCCAAGAAACCATGGATCGAGTTGAACAGAACACTAATAAGAACCAAGAAAATATGAAGGCAGAAATGACAAAACTCCAAACTGAAATAACATGTCAACTAACAGGCCTGAAAAACTCAGTAAACGAAGTGAATGACAAAATGGATAAGCTCTGGGACAGGGTATCAGAAGCTGAGAATAGACTTGGTGCTGTGGAAGATGAGATACATAACAATTCCATACAGCAGGAGAGATTGGACAAAAAACTTAAAGCAAATGAGCAGACAATGGAAAAATTAGTCAAAGAATGGGAACAGACGAAAATAGAAGTCTATGATAAGATCAACAGAAACAACTTAAGAATCATTGGAGTCCCAGAGACCCAGGAAGAAAATTTCCAGGAAGAATCAATGGTCAAGAACATCATTAAAGAGAAACTTCCAGAGCTAAAGAATATATGTGATCAAATCCTGCATGCCCGAAGAGTACCAACCAAAAGAGACCCCAGAAAAACCACCCCAAGACACATCCTAGTCACAATGACAAATCCCACAGATAGAGACAGAATTCTGAAAACAGCAAGATCAAAAGGGGAAATCATGTTCAAGCAAGCTTCCCTGAGATTTACAGCAGACCTGTCACCAGAAACGCTCAATGCCAGAAAGCAGTGGTGGGATATTGTGACAAGACTGAATGAAATGAATGCTTCACCCAGAATACTATACCCAGCAAAACTCACTTTCCGGTTTGATGGAAGAATACATGGTTTCACAGACAAAAAACAGCTCAGAAACTTCACAGACACAAAACCAGTCTTAAGAGAAAAACTGAAAGACCTAATCTAAGACAAGACTACCCAAAAGACACACCAAATTTTGAAATAAAGATGGCGTTAAATCCCAGGACAATTCTTTCTCTCAACGTCAATGGACTAAATGCACCAGTTAAGAGACACAGAGTGGCTAAATGGATCAAAAAACTCAATCCAACCTTCTGCTGCCTACAAGAAACGCACCTGAATAGTCAGAACAAACATAGACTCAAAATAAAAGGCTGGAGAAAAGTTATCCAAGCAAACAACACCCATAAAAAAGCTGGAGTGGCCATACTAATATCAGATAATGCAAACTTTATACTCAGGAAGGTTGTAAGGGACAAAGACGGACATTTTATATTAATCAAGGGGTACGTAGAGCAGGAAGAATTCACTCTCCTAAACATATATGCACCGAATGAGGGGCCAGCAAAATATTTAATACAACTGCTGACAAATCTGAAAAATAATATCAACAACAACACAATAATTGTGGGGGACCTAAACACGGCTTTGTCAACACTGGACAGGTCAACCAGACTGAAACCCAACAAGAATATACTAGACCTGAGGAGAGAAATGGAAGAAAGAGGCCTAGTGGATATATATAGGACACTCCATCCCCAGAAACCTGGATACACATTCTTCTCCAATGTACATGGGACATTCTCCAGGATAGACTACATGCTGGCACATAAAACATACCTCCATAAGATCAAGAGGATAGAAATTTTGCAGACTACCTTCGCTGACCACAAGGCTCTGAAATTATTTGTGAACTCCAAAGGGTCTCAGAAGAAACACTTTAACACCTGGAAGTTAAACAGCCTCATGCTCAATAACCAGTGGGTCCGAGATGAAATCAAGGAGGAAATAAAAAGGTTCCTGGAAACAAATGACAATAAAGACACAAACTCTCAGAACTTATGGGACACAGCAAAAGCAGTACTGAGAGGAAAATTTATAGCTTTGCAAGCACACATCAGGAAGGAAGAAGGAGCTTACCTGAGTAGCTTAATGACACAGCTAATAGAACTAGAAAATGCTCAACAAAAGGACCCAAGAACAGGAAGACAGAAGGAAATAACAAAGCTGAGAGCAGAAATCAACGAAGTGGAAACTCAAAAAACAATCCGAAAGATCAACGAAAGCAGAAGTTGGTTCTTTGAAAAAATAAACAAGATTGATAGACCACTGGCAAACCTAACAAAGAAAGAGAGAGAGAGAAACTTGATAACTCGTATCAGGAATGAAAAAGGAGAGATCACTACTGATATGACAGAGATTCAAAGGGTAATCAGAAACTACTTTGAAAAACTCTACGCCACTAAAAATGAGAACCTGGAAGAAATGGATAAATTCTTGGACTCTTATAATCTTCCACGGTTGAAGGAAGAGGATGTAGCATATCTAAACACCCCCATCACCATTGATGAAATTAAAACAGTAATCAAATGTCTGCCGAAAAACAAAAGCCCAGGTCCAGATGGATTCACTAATGAATTCTATCAAACTTTCCAAGAGGAACTACTGCCAATCTTGGCAAGACTCTTTCATGAAATTGAACAAACAGAAACACTTCCAAATAGCTTTTATGAAGCCAACATCACCTTGATACCTAAACCAGACAGAGACGCTACCAAAAAAGAAAATTACAGACCAATATCACTGATGAATGCAGATGCAAAGATCCTCAACAAAATCCTGGCAAATAGGATTCAATGCCTCATTAAGAAGATCATCCACTACGATCAAGTAGGTTTCATCCCAGGAATGCAAGGCTGGTTTAACATCCGTAAATCTATCAACATAATACACAACATCAATAACAAGAAAAATAAAAACCACATGATCATATCAATAGATGCAGAGAAAGCATTTGATAAGGTCCAACACCCATTCTTGATCAAAACTCTCAGCAAGATGGGAATGGAGGGAACCTTTCTCAATATAGTGAAGGCCATCTACCACAAGCCAGTGGCAAATATTATCCTCAATGGAGAAAAACTGAAAGCCTTCCCTCTAAATTCTGGCACAAGACAAGGCTGTCCTCTCTCACCACTCCTATTCAACATAGCACTGGAAGTACTTGCTATAGCGATTAGGCAAGAAAAGGATATCAAGGGAATCCAGATAGGAAAGGAAGAAGTCAAGCTCTCACTGTTTGCAGATGACATGATACTCTACTTAGAAAACCCTAAAGACTCTATCAAAAAGCTTCTAGAAACAATAGACTCATATAGCAAGGTGGCAGGCTACAAAATTAACACACAAAAATCAATGGCCTTTCTATACACCAACAGTAATAAAGAAGAAATGGACATTAAGAAAACAACCCCATTCACAATAGTACCACACAAATTCAAATATCTTGGAATCAACTTGACTAAATATGTGAAGGACCTATACAAAGAAAACTATAAAACTCTGCTCCAAGAAATAAGAGAGGACACACGGAAATGGAAACACATACCCTGCTCATGGATTGGCAGGATTAACATCATCAAAATGTCAATACTCCCCAAGGCATTATACAGATTTAATGCCATCCCTCTAAAGATACCCATGACATTCTTCAAAGAAGTGGATCAGACACTTTTGAAATTCATTTGGAACAATAAACACCCTCGAATAGCTAAAGCAATCATTGGGAAAAAGAATATGGGAGGAATTACTTTTCCCAACTTTAAACTGTACTACAAAGCAACAGTTATCAAAACAGCATGGTATTGGAATAAGGATAGGTCCTCAGATCAGTGGAATAGGCTTGAATACTCAGAAAATGTTCCCCAGAGATACAACCATCTAATTTTTGATAAAGGAGCAGGAAATCCTAAATGGAGCAGGGAAAGCCTCTTCAACAAGTGGTGTTGGCACAATTGGATAGCCACTTGCAAAAAATTAAACTTAGACCCCCAGCTAACATCATGTACAAAGGTAAAATCCAAATGGATTAAAGACCTCGATATCAGCCCCAAAACCATAAGATATATAGAACAGCACATAGGCAAAACACTACAGGACATTACAGGCATCTTCAAGGAGGAAACTGCACTCTCCAAGCAAGTGAAAGCAGAGATTAACAGATGGGAATATATTAAGCTGAGAAGCTTCTGCACCTCAAAGGAAATAGTGCCCAGGATACAAGAGCCACCCACTGAGTGGGAGAAACTATTCACCCAATACCCATCAGATAAGGGGCTAATCTCCAAAATATACAAGGCACTGACAGAACTTTACAAGAAAAAAACATCTAACCCCATCAAAAAATGGGGAGAAGAAATGAACAGACACTTTGACAAAGAAGAAATACGCATGGCCAAAAGACACATGAAAAAATGTTCCACATCACTAATCATCAGGGAGATGCAAATCAAAACAACGATGAGATACCACCTCACACCCCAGAGAATGGCACACATCACAAAGAATGAGAATAAACAGTGTTGGCGGGGATGTGGAGAGAAAGGAACTCTTATCCACTGCTGGTGGGAATGCTGTCTAGTTCAACCTTTATGGAAAGCGATATGGAGATTCCTCCAAAAACTGGAAATCGAGCTCCCATACGATCCAGCTATACCACTCCTAGGAATATACCCTAGGAACACAAAAATACAATACAAAAACCCCTTCCTTACACCTATATTCATTGCAGCTCTATTTACCATAGCAAGACTCTGGAAACAACCAAGATGCCCTTCAACAGATGAATGGCTAAAGAAACTGTGGTACATATACACAATGGAATATTATGCAGCTGTCAGGAGAGATGAAGTCATGAAATTTTCCTATACATGGATGTACATGGAATCTATTATGCTGAGTGAAATAAGTCAGAGAGAGAGAGAAAAACGCAGAATGGTCTCACTCATCTATGGGTTTTAAGAAAAATGAAAGACACCCTTGTAATAATAATTTTCAGACACAAAAGAGAAAAGAGCTGGAAGTTCCAGCTCACCTCAGGAAGCTCACCACAAAGAGTGATGAGTTTAGTTAGAGAAATAACTACATTTTGAACTGTCCTAATATTGAGAATGTATGAGGGAAATGTAGAGCCTGTTTAGGGTACAGGCGGGGGTTGGGTGGGGAGGAGGGTGATTTGGGACTTGGGTGATGGGAATGTTGCACTGGTGATGGGTGGTGTTCCTTTTATGACTGAAACCCAAACACAATCATGTATGTAATCAAGGTGTTTAAATAAAAAAAAAATTAAAAAAAAAAAAAAAAAAAAAAAAAGAAGCAGGATCAGGGAAGAGACAGGCTTGATTGCAGGGTTAATAATGGAGCTGCTTTGAAAGGTTATGATAGGCCACACATGTTGGCTGGGATTAAATAAAGCTTCATGTCTCCTGAAAAAAAAAAAAAAATAAATAAATAAATAAATATAGGAAATTCTCACTTAATTTTCACTTTAAGCAAAAAAAAAACATATAGAGAAACAAAATACCTCACTAATGTCATTCATTGGATGTGGTCAGAGATTATAAAAAAAAAAAAAAAAAAAAAAAATGTATCAAAGGACAAGATTTCTAACCTACCCCTACTACCACCAATCACATTAAGCTTGTAATACAAGTCTTTTTTTTTTGTAGATTTGTAATAATAAATCTTGCAAGGATAATGCAATGAAGAGCACCCACGAGACATGGCTAAAAAAACACAATATTTATCGAACCACATATTATGTTTCAAATTCTTTGCCAGTTGGTTTTGCACGATGGTACCTGTCTGCTGCAAAAAATACTTAAGGCATATCTTTCATGATTTCAAAAGATGTTGAAATAGTCTCACATATAATTAGTAATGTGATCAAATCAACTTAGTCTACCACAGTGCTAGAATCTCTATGGAAATTCTTTCGCTCTTTGAACTTTAAAATGTCATGAGAATTCATTTTACTTTTGTATTCTTTATGCATTCTATACATATATGTATTCTTTTTTTGTTGTTTTTTTTTTTTTGGTTTTTTTTTTTGGGCCACACCCGGCGGTGCTCAGGGGTTGATCCTGGCTGTCTGCTCAGAAATAGCTCCTGGCAGGCACGGGGGACCTTATGGGACACCGGGATTCGAACCAACCACCTTTGGTCCTGGCTCGGCTGCTTGCAAGGCAAACGCCGCTGTGCTATCTCTCCGGGCCCACATATATGTATTCTATACATATGTATATATGTATTCTATACATATGTATTCTATATATACATATATACATAAATATATACATATATACATATGTACATATGTATATATGTATTCTATACATGTGTATTCTATACATATATGTGTGTATATGTATTCTATATTCTTTATGTATCCTATACATATATGTACATATATATTTACTTATTTGTGGAGAACACATTGAGCAATATTCAAGTTATATAATCCTGGCTCTATGTTCAGGAGTGACTTCCGTCAATTCTTGGAAACGTATATGTAGTGTAAGAATTTTAACTTAGGGGGTCAGAGAGATAGCACAGCAGTAGGGCGTTAGCCTTGCGAGCAGCCGACTCAGGACAGATGGTAGTTCGAATCCCGGCATCCAAATGGTCCCCCGAGCCTGCCAGGAGTGATTTCTGAGTGCAGAGCCAGGAGTAACCCCTGAGCGCTGTTGAGTGTGACCACCCCCCAAAGAAAGAAACAAATTTAACTCAGGTCAGAAATATGCAAGGCAAGCAAGTTAAACATTGTTCAGTTTCTTTGACACTGGTGAGTATTTACTTAAATATCATTGACTCAAATATAGTTCTCTCATTCAATGGAAATGTAAACATCCTACAAGGAAGGTCTCGCATTATATATGAATAGAGTCTATGTTAGCATATATAGTATATATATATATATTATAGATATAGTTCATAGAATATATATAGGGAGTATACATATGACAGTACATATATATGTATCTATACATATATGGTATGGAGGTAAAGCTTTACACATAGGGACATAATTTGATTTTAGTTAACCCATCAGAAGAATACAATTCAAATGATTAATATCACAAGTAAACTAAAATTACAATGAATGGTGTAGGAATATCAAAATATGTATGATATATGTGACCTGAATTAAAATTCCTAATATGAAATAACTCTGTTTTAGAATTGGTTTTTGTTTGTTTTAGGGCTGTGCCCATGGTGCTCAGGGTTTATGCCTGACTCTGCTTGAAAATTACTCTGGCCATGCTGAGAGGACCATATGCCAGAGATAAAACCAGGATTGACTTAATATAATGTAAGAAAGAGTCTTAACTCTTGTACTATGTACCCAACCCAAAAGGACTCTATATATTAATGAACAAATTCTTTTTAAAGGTTTCCCATGAATACAGGAAATCAAACAGTGAGTTCTCAGCAAAGGAATACAAGTTCTCATTTTAAGTTTTAATGATTAGTTTCACTAACTAAATAATTTTATATTTTTAACAATAAAATGTATATCTGCTTTGTTTTGTTTTGTTTGGAGGCTACAACTGATTATATTTATGGCTTACTCCTTGCTCTACATTAGGAATTAATACTGATGATGCTTGAGGGCCTATATGGGATGATAGGGAGAAGATATTGAGTCAGCAGCATGCAAAGCAAATTCATTAATTACTGTAATATTATTCCAGTACCAACCCAAAGTGTATCTGAACCAGTGTTTATAGAATTCAGGGAATTTTTTTCATCTGTTCGCTTCAAGCTGGAACATTTCTAAAGAATAATTTAGCTATGTAAACCCAAATTTAAATTCAATTTGATTCAGGAATTTATTCAGAAAACCATCTAAAAGGAATAAAGCACACAGATGATCCAAAAATAGCTCTGAAGATATTTATTGAGATGTTACATGTAAAAAAATATGACTGTAACCTCAATACAAATGAAATGAAGGATAATTTAGGTAAAAGATATTGTATTTTTATACTTAAATGTTATACTATGATATATAATTATACTCAAAATTTAACTGAAAAATAACTAAATGTAAGAGAACTTTGAGGAAAACGTTCAGTACTATTCAGTTCCCCAAATACCTTAAGAATTCATCAAAATAGGCCATTTTCATATTTCTAGTATCTTTTATCATTCTTCTTTTAAATTATTTTCTTTGAGGCACCTTGATTTACAATACTGTTAATGATAGGATTTTTTTGCTTGCAACATTCACAACACTACACACAACCACACTGTCTCAAGGTTTGTTCTCAGCCTTCTCAAGCCAATCATCCAGCCCTTAGGTAAAATCGGTATTGAATTATTGTTTACTTATAGCTTTATTTTATTTTATTAAAGCCCTGTGATTTACAAAATTATTCACAGTTGAGTTTTAGGCATTCAGTGTTCAAGCATTCTGTATCAACTTCCTGTCACCAGTGTTCCCAAGTTCCCTCTCTGAGCCCACCAACCTTCAATCTGCCATCTTGACAGGCACATTTTTCAGTTTGGTTGGTAAAGTTTTAGTATCATGATTTCATTTTTTTTTTGACTCTGTGATTTAGACATTTATTTCTACTATTCCTTAACACTACGTAAGTACCTGGATCCCCCTAGCTCCCTTTCATTCTTGTCTATCTCTTTTCTCTACCCAAACTCAACATTTTAAATGAGGAATCCAGTTTTGAAGGATTTTAACCTTTCTAATTTTGCTTGATTACCCATTAAGCTATGGTTTTCTGCACTTTATTTAGAGTTTTAAAGTTATTGTTGTTAGTTTACAGGTTTTCTTTAGCAATAAATATTGAAAATAAAATGAGTTAAATAACACTTTTGCTCATACTGTTAGAAAATTCCAGAGCCCATATTCAAACTTTTGTCATTAAGAATTTGTCATTTAAGAATTTGTAACTAAGAATTTACAACAGAGGGGCTGACAATTTTGAAAATTCAATTAACTCTCTTAGATAGCGTGCTTAAATAGAGCTTTTATTAATGATATGAAGTATCTCTAGGGAATTTATTGGCCTGATAAAAAAGATTTCTTTCCAGTTTCTCACAGAAGTACTCCCAAAGGCTCTATTTAACTGATTATAATCATTTATCTAGTGACCTTCCAAATAATGACATATATAAAATATTTAACAGAAGAAAATTAAAGAAGGTTTTAGGGCTATGACATGTATACAATGATTTTGATGGGAGAACATTATGTGGAGTTTAAAAAGACCTTTATAAAAACATTTTCCCACCCTCTAAACATTTCTTTTCTACTGAAGGTAGAAAGCTGTCCCATGATTGCTCCAGTTGTAAAATTTACAATGTTAATAAGATCCAGCTGTATAGATATATTTTTCCCTTGGATACATCTAATTTTGAAAGGGAGAATAAGAAATTAGTGAATATCTTTGGTCATACTAAATTATCTCTACCCCCAAATTTGAGAAAGTACCATTTTGTTCGAAAACTATTTGACTAGAATATCTTTCTTGGAGTAGAGTTTTATGGAGTTTGGAGAGAACTTAGAGAAAAGAAGCAACTGGCAAATTTTGTTCCTTATAAGACCTTATACCTGAAGTATTCAACCATAAAATGGTTCCTTGGCTGGCTGTTAAGCCATCTGAAGTTCTGTCATCTGATAAATTGTTCAGTCTAGGTAAAGATTAGAATAATAATAAGAATTCAATTAGGATGAAGATTAAGATGCAATATTCAATTTTCTACCTTAATTATTTCAGTATATTTTACCACTTTGATATTATCCTCTTGAAATATTAAAAATGCATATGAATAAGTCACATATTTCTAATTTGTGTACAACCTACATTTGGTCATGTAGTAGACAAGCTCAGTGAGTCAGCACCAGACTAGGACTAAAATGTATTTTTAGTTCACCTTCAAACAAGTATCATATAGTCTATTTATAAAAAGAATTATTTATCTAGAAACAATGACAAAAATAAATACATGACAAAAGGCTTAGGTCTAAAAATTAAATAAATATAAACATTTGAAATATTCTAGTTAGTAAATTAATATACAGACAATATATATTAAATTCAAGAAAGTGGGGTTTTATTTGTAAAAATAAAAATAGTAAATGTTGAATAAATGCAACATATTTTTACATTTTAGTGTTCAAATACATGGTAGGATTAACTTCCTTTAATTTATGTAGTCCTCTAAGAAAACTGAAATCATTAAAACTACTTTGTATTATCTAATTCTTTGTTGTATACAAAGAATTTTTACTGTATACAAGGGATCTGCTATTTATGAGGAAGGCAAAACTCAATATCCTTCCAGAGAATGTGAAATTTTAAAATAAGACGTGTTAGCAAAAATCATAACTCTCTGAAAAGTTTTAAAATAAAAATATTTTCAAAATGTTGAGTCACTTTATGTTTACAATAACCACATGAAAACTCAAACAAATAAAATAAAAGGCCAGAGAGATAGTCAGGATCAGGCATGTGTCAGACCCAGGTTTTAATCCCCAGCACAAGTATTTCCAGGGTTACTCATGAAACCAAGGCCAGAAATAAACTCTAAGCACTAGTAGGTATGACCCAAAACAAAACAAGACAAAATCAATAATCCTGCTAGCTAATAAAAAGTTTTAATAATTATATCTTTTGTTCAAGCTACAGGATCTAGTACAATTTTTATAAGGCCTAACAGCATAATTTAAAGCAAAAACCTGATGAAACTTCATCTCTCATTATTTACCTTAATATTAGTAAAAAGCACCCTTTTCAAGATGATATTCTAATGGTTTAGATTTATCAATATCTTGCTATTATTAGGAATGAGTGAACTAATACCAGTTAGTGGTCTTAAAATTATTTTATAAATTATTGTCCCTATTATTAGCCACTTATTTGTTGGCAATGTTTAAACTTCTAGTGGTCTTGGAAAGACATAATACATTTTGGTTGACTAATCATCTCTACAGGTTTAGTTATGTTGAGCTTCACAATCATCATCATTCATTAAAATTACCATTTAGTTTTCCTTTTCAGTGCTGTAATCTTAGTGCCACTTGTCCACTTAAACTTTTTCAAATTAAATCTTGGAGAAACTCAATTGGCTGAAAGAATCTGGCATTTGAATATGAGCATACACTATTCCTTTTATCCCAATAAGTTGGAAACTTCAAACACTTTTCTGAACAGCATCTTCAAGGAGAATGTCAACTAACTCTAACATACATTCACATGCCTAAAATGCCTCGAATGAAATTCCTGGCCCTGCACTATGCTCTTTTCCCTTGAGTTTTTGATTGTTCCTAGTCATAAAATCATGAATTTCATGGCAACAAGTTATGTTTAAAAAAATATGTCTAGCAATTGAAAGAAACATTTGATAGGACATTTCTAAGATAATATATTTTTCTATAAAATATTGGCCAACTGTTCAAAGATGAAGTTCTATATTTTGTTTTCTCCATTTGAAATGGAAGTCAAGAGTCTATATTATAAGCTTTAAGAATTTTGGTCAGGAGAGATAATACAGCAGGGAGGGAGAATGTCTTATGGGTGCCAAACATCAGCATCACATATGGTCCCCTGAGCCCTTGCAGGAGGGATCCCCAAGCACAGTTGGTTGTGATTCAAATCCAATTCCACCTCCACAAAAAAAAATTTAATAAGACAATTTAACTATTTGGTATCAGATTCAAAATTTATGAATTCAAGATGTCAACTCTTAGTATGCTGTAAAAGAATAAATTTATGTTAGAATTTGGTCAACATTTAGTTGACTACTAGACTAATCAACATTATATTCTCTATATAAAATATATGCACTGATGCTCAAAGATAACCAGAAGGGTCAGATTTTGTAAGGCAGTTACAATTATGTTTTCTGTTCTCCTCAATACACGTAAGCTGAAATGGAAAATGATATAACTATCCAAAGAAAAACCTTTTGACTTTTATCTCTGGCAGATCTGTATACTTATCAAATATACCTTGAAATATATCCTAATATTATATTCTGAGTTATATTATGATTATATTTTCAATATTCAGTTAGAGTATACATATGTTGATAAAAATATTATGGAATATTTATGAGTTAAAATTTTCTCATTGAACATGACACAGGATACAAAGTAGAGAAATTTTTAGAATGTAGAAATCACTACATTCTAAGCTTACATCTTCACTATAATTTAAATACTTAAAATTTTATAGAGTGAAAAATAAAATGAGAACTTTAAAAAGCTGTATGCTGTACAAAGTTACTAAACATGTTACTAAACTTTCAAAAAACTTTATATGTTTATATATTTTATATTGATATTTTATTACAATTAAGTGCCTATAGAATTTTTTGTATTAAAATAAGTAATATGATTTTAGTCAATCCATGAAAAAACTTTAAATTAAATAAGTAACTATCATTAAGCCTAAAAATCACTGTAATAGCCATTCTATCAGAATTCTGTAACTATAAAATAGATTATAATTTTTATCAGTAATTGAATTTTGCTCTATTTTGTAAGATTATCTTACAGTGAAATCAGGATAATAATAGTGCAAATCTAGTGAGATTTCTGAATTTTAAGACATTGAAGAGTTTTAGTCAGTCAAAAGGACTTTGCACACCATCATTTATTGCACCACTTAATACAATCGTTCAGATATGAAATCAACCTAGTTTAGATGTCCAATAACAGATGAATAGATGATGAAGATATGGGACACAATGAAATACTATGCAGTTGCAGGGAATGGTGAAATGTTGATATTTTCTGCAAACTGGTTATAATTGGAAGATAAGAATATTGAGTGATGTAAGCCAAAAACAGAAAGATAAAGACAAACATAGGACAAGCTCACTTGTAGTATATAGTATACAGAATAACTGAATAAGGAAGTGTAATATAATAAAGGAAGATGCCTAGATTATCCTTGACCCCAGGACATGTGGAGAAGGAAAAAGAGGAAAATAATCAAGGCAGAAAGAAGCTGAAAATGGGAGGAATTGGGAACTGGTGTTGGGACTTTGTTTATATTGGTGATGTATCCAAAACAAGGACTCAAGAGCATTGAAAACATGAGTAAGCCACTATGTTTAAAATAAAAATTATATTATTAAAAAAAAAACAGAAAACATGAGATATAAGCTGAAACCACTGAATTTTGGGTAGGGAAAGGAGGAGGGATTGGGGATGATAAAAAATGTGACCACTTATGATGGAGTTGACACTGATAGTGAAGTTGGTGTTGAAATACTATATGTCTAAAATTCAACTATGAATAACTTTGTAAACCAATATTCTTCAATGTAATTTTTTTAAAGAACATAAAAGAGTGCACATGTCTTACTAACACTAAGAGAGGATGTACAATTAAAGGGGATGAACACACAATATTTAACAGTTTTAGACTTAGGGAAACATTTTTCCATTTTCTAAGTAATGGATTTAGTAGTTATTAAAATGTAATAATATTATCCAAATTGTTTATCGTATTGTCTATTTCAGATTAAATTATCAACCTGTGCTTTTTACTTTGGTAGTCATTATCAGTGTCTAATTAGTTAATTTCAAAATAATGCAAATTAAATAAACTTCGAATTCAGTTTCTCAGTTCATTAGCCACATTTCCTACGCTAGAGATCTCAAATTTCCTTGGGAAATACTCGTGATTTTTTTTAATTTTTTACTTTATTTATTGATTGTTTGATTGATTGGTTTCTGGGGCACACCCAACGGTGCTCAGGGGCTGCTCCTGGCTCTGCACTCAGAAATCACCCCCTGACAGGCTCGGGGCGGGGGGGGGGTGGTCATACGGGATGCTGGGAATTGAACCGGGTCCTCCAGGTAGGTCAGATGCAAGGCAAATGCCCTACAGCTATGCTAGCTCTCTGGCCCCATTACTCATGATTTTTTTAAGCCTTTCCCAGATACCTGAAAATATATATAAAATCTTGATCTTTCTGACTCCCATGTTTTTGATCACATGGTATAGGAAAGAATACTGTCTTTGTAGAAAATTTTAGAGTGAAAATTAAGGCATAAGATAATTGTTCTGTTATAATCATCATCAACTCATCATTCATTTTTCTCTGACCTTTAAATTACTAGTTTTTTAAAGATGCCTTTACAGAAAAGTGGTAGACCCCTATCTAACATTTTAGTAGTGAAAGAAAATGGATCAGACAAGGCATCATCCTCTTGCCATGACCAATCAATCACGGAGAAATAGCCTCAGGATACCAATGATCTTTTTATCACCACTGAAAGTTATTCAAAGGCTGTCAAAGCCCAGTGTTATAAATGACCTTAGATTTCTTTTATAATATATATAAATTTAATACAAAGATTTATTAAACTTTTCCCCTTTACCAAAGGTATTTATGTTGTCTGCAGGTCTTATTGAGTTTGCAGTACACATATTCTATTAGCACTAAGTTATTATCAAGGAGATACTAATTTATCTTACTTTTCCTTAACTTACATTTGAGATTTTTAATTTGTAATGTTTTAGCTTTTCATGTAGCAACAGTTTAGGAACAGACTTCAATGAAGGTACCTCTGTTTATGTAATAAAGCAACTTGTTATGAGTAATTGCATAGCATGGTATGTAGGTGATCAGACTATAGCAAGAATTTTGTTTTTCTCATATCAACTTTGATATGAAATATAATAAAATACTTGGAAAGACATTTTAAAATTAATATTTTCAATAGTACTTTTATTCTGGTGGAAAATAAAAATCAGTTAGCTGATTTTTAACTGACAATCAAAATATTTTATTTCCCTCTCTTTTATATTTATATTTATGGTCACTGTTCAACTATTGAGGGAGGAAACACTTTACCCAGTCCTGTGCGTCTAGGTCCATCATAGCAGAGCTCAGGGGACCATGCAGATCTAAGGAAAAAAACCTTGGCTTTGTATATACAAAACATGATACACTCAGCCCATTGAGATCTCTCTGTGGCCAAGAAAGTCTTCCATGCTGCCCAACAATAGCACAGTGTGTAAGGCACTTGCCTTACTCACAAACGACACTGGTTCATACTTTTAGCACAATATATGGTCCCTAAGCTTACTAGGAGTGATCTCTGAGAATAGAGCTAGGAGAAGCAATAGGTGTGGTCCAAAACAAAAATAAAATAATAATTCATTAAAGCCTTCATTTCTATGAGACAAACTAAATTTTGTTTTGTTTTCAAGTCAGAAAACTTTGCAATTTAGAAGTGGTTAAAATATCTAGAAAATTATTTCTCACTGAAGGTCATCAGAATATTTGTAATTCTCAAAAATAAGCTAATACTGAGCCCTTTTATAGAGCTCAAGTATAAAGTTATGCTGTATATAGAAAATATTGTGCCACAAGAATTAAAAGCAAATATAAACTAATATCCATTTGGATTTACACACAAATACTTTCTAGTTTAGAAGTCAATTTTTTCCATCTCAAATATCTGTCATTTATGGCATATGTTTAACAACTCTGTTGTGGTTATAGTCAATTAATAATAGATAATAATATGCATATTTTACTTCAATCTGTTTTCTCTCAAATATCAACATCATTCTATAATAGCTTATATCTCAAAATATGCCCTTATGACCTACCACCATAGAGCTTCCCAAGATGCTTGTTTTTAAAAACTCAGAATAATTTCGCAGAAGATATAATCTGCATTAGGACCATCTCTTCAGGTAAACTTTATGTACACAAAAATGAAAAGCACATCTTTATACTATTGAGAATGGAAACAACTCAATGACAAAAGCAAGGAGAAATAAAGATCAAATGGAACTTTTCCATTTATATTCCAAAGTCATGCAGAATACTCAAAGTTTTTGTTAAATGTATAGCTATACTATATAGTTATATTCAGAATAACAGATCTGGCTTTCAATTTTTCCTTCCATGTTTCAACAATCTAAATAATAAAATAGACTAATGCTTATATAGCCACATACACTTTTAAAAGAACAAATATTTATTTAAAAGAAATGCCTTCGGGTAGGAGTGATAGTAGAGCAAGTAGGACTTTTACCTTGCATGCAGCCAACCCAGGTCTGATCCCGGCATCCCTATAATTCCCCAAGCCTGCCAGGAGTGCCTTTGTGGTACAGAGCCAGGAGTAACCCCTGATGGCTGCTGGGTGTGGCCCAAAAACCAAAAAGAAAAAAATACCTTAATCAGTGTAGCACTTTTCTGGGAAACAAAACTTATTTTTCAGGAACTTGCAAAAATATATTCAAATGTATTTACCAAAATTAAAATTCATTGAAAACTACTTGTATAAATATCTTCAAGCAAAACTGAACAACTTACAATTATTCCTAAAAAATGAGGCTATCCTGTGGATGATAGTAATAGTCAACAGAATAAAACATTATAAATAATAATACAGATTTAAAATACGATGATTAAGAAAAATAACTCACCAATCTTCCTTTGCTTCTTTGATTTCTTTCACAATTTCTAAAGGAAGCACATATCAAGTACTTCCTTTTATACTTAAAGACAACATTTTTGGAGTAAATTTTATAATAAAATACATATGTCTCTTATAATCAAAAACAGTCACTCTTGCATATTCTATTCTATCATTTTTGTTACAAATCATTATCAAAAGACTGATTAAAATTTTAGAAGATCATAAATTTTATGTTTTGGGGTTTTTTTTCCTTTTTGGGCCACATCCAGTGACGCTCAGGGCTTACTCTTGGCTATGCACTCAGAAATCTCTCTTGGCTTGGGGGGCCATATGGGATGCTGGGGGATAGAACTACAGTCCGTCCTAGGTTAGCACATGCAAGGCAAATGCCCTACTGCTTGCACCACCACTCTGGCCCCCATAAGTTTTATGTTTAATTTAGCTTGATTATCAAATGAGTATAGCTTTACCTATACTTATCACCTTTCAAAGAGTAAAGAAAAATCAGCACAGCAAATAAAATTGTTTTTCCTTTTCATCATTTTAAAAATTTATAGTACCAAAATACTCTGGCAACCATAAAAATAAAACTTAATCATTATAAATATTCATATATAATAGCAGCAAAGTCATAACTTAAGAAAACTTTTTAAAATGTGTTTTCCTTTTTTTTTTCACCATGGCAGTGGTGGTCGCAGAGGAGTCAATTCAACAAGTGCTGAGATCGTTTGTGTCCATAAAAGCATTATGTTCAAACACATTTCTTTCCTTGAGTGATTGTAGAAAACCAATCTTTGCAAGAAGATAAGGGTCCAACAAGCCTTACTTCTCTTGTTGCTACATTCATCTTTGTTTAAAACCAGACATATTTGTCTCTGATTGGTAACCCAGGAATTAGTGTGTCATTAAAAAAAAAAACCCTTAAAGCCCCTTTTTCTTATTTTCTCAGGAATAGTAGCACTAATTTCATCAAGAAGCATAAATCACAACATATTAATTATATTGGGGGAGGGTATCTTAAAAGTGTTCTGAGGACCAAACAATGTGGTTCCGGTCACCAAACTCAGGAATTCCACAGTCAGGCATGGAATGTATAGTCCTTTGAGCTAATTTCCTAATTGAAGGGGTTAATAGTATTTGATTAAAAAAAAAAAAAGACTTAACAACAACAACCTGCTTACAGGACAGGACAGGGCTCTCTGCACTGCTCTTTAATTGTGAGGTGAAACTAGAGGATGCTCCACACCATCCTGACTTCAATGTAGGATATGCAGATTCCAGGATCTTTAATACAGAAACATGATACCAACAACAGATACTGTGTGAAAAATAAGTGTATTGGCACTACAGACAATGACTTGGATTGGACAAACTAGTTTGCCTGGAGCCTAGAGTTGGACTTATGCTAGGAAACTTCAGGGGTAGGATCTCCTTGTATGTAGGCCAAGCCATTTCCTTACCATGTCCCCCATCTTTTGCTGGGACTATGCAAACAATAATTACCACTCTAACACCGTTTTTACTGTGCTTCTTTGACTCTAATCCTTAAAAAAATACCCACTTAAACTTTTGAGGTTAACTTAAACTAATATGAATGTGCATGGAAATGTAAAAAAATACTAGGCCTTCAATGTTTAAGGAGATTACATAAATTTTATGGCTTTAGATTGCTTTGTGTACTGCTAAGAAATGTTATAATGTACTACAATCTGGGGACTTGAGGGACAAAGTAATTACATGGGTTTTGTTTTACTTTTCTTAATGTTCTTTGGCTGAAAGTTCAAAGTTAAGATATCAGCAAGGAGACTTCAGAGAATTTTGTTTATGGGTGATTGTCCTTCCACTGTAACTTTACCTTGTCCTCTTTCTTTGCATCTTTGTTCTCATAATTAAAAATAAAACTTTAAAAGAAGTTTAATTTACAATAAAGCCTATATTTAAGTTTGGAGATCTTATGACAATCTGTAATAAATAGAACTTATTGCATTAATTTTGTTTCCATTCAAGTTGTCAATTGTCACCAATGCCCAACGTGACCCAAAAGAAATTCAAAGATAATTTTTTAAAAGTTTAGTATCATTTTATATCCAAATAAAGATATTTCCAATGACCAGAAAAAGTAAGAGTAGTATGCTTTGCCAGAAGGTTAAAATTAAAAAAGGTTCAGTTTAACACCTATATGTTTTACTTTTTGGAATTCTAGTTATTTTCTAGGAAACTATAAAGAACGCTTGCTCCCCTTTTGTGTGTGTGCTTATTTGGGGGTCACAACTAGCAATGAGGTATTTCCTGGATCTACATTTAGAGATAATCAGAGGAATCCTATGAGATGCCAGTGATAGAACCTGGGTAGATTATGTACAAGGCAAGCTTCCTCCCCAGGAAAATATCTCAACAAGTGATTTTTTAACCTATTTATGGCGGGTGCAATTCCTGGAGGGACTGCAATGCATGAAGAGTATAGAGCAAGCTCCTATTCTAACTTCCAGCTCCAAAATTCCATTTAATGAATTGTTCTTATAAAGCAGATGCATCAGATATTAGGCTAATAGAAACAGAGAACTACATTTGATCTTAGCCAAAATGCTTCCCTTTTGATTGGAAGCTCAAATATCAGTGAAGCTTGTTTAGTTTCTGGTTCACTATGTCAGGTGGCACAGTTTTCTGCTTCCTAAAAAAAATAAAATATAATATAATTTTTCTATTAATGCTGGCTGTAAATTTTTAATAAACTACTACACAAAATACATATGAAAAAGGTCATATGTTCATAACAATACCCTACAGTAACACTAGTAGGCCACCAAAACATCGTTATACCAAGAATAAGGAGCTGAATGACTTGTCATTCTTAAACAAACTCACAGCCTGAATGTTAAAAGGTGATATGTAATAAAATTATTTTGCTCTTATATGCTCCCAAGAACTTGCCCCCATTCTTAAAATCACCTAGCTAAAAAGATAAAACCGAGCAGTAACTTGTTCTTCATCTTCACAAAATTGTGCTTTTTCATTTGAATCAATTTGAAAATATAACCCCTTTATTATGAGAAAAAAATATCTAATTTATAAAGCCTTTGCATTCATTTAATGAGAAAGTTGCCTTGTAAAATCAAAGTTTCCATAAGGAAAATTTAGGAAGACATTGACAAGCTTTCAAGATTTTTTTTAAAAAACTGGATCCAAATTGGTAAGAATTACCTAACAGCTGTCTTGTGATGTACAAGAATAATCAAAAGAAAGCTCTGTTAACAGTAAATGACAAGAAAGGTTTACTGTATGTGTCTCAAATGCAAATATCAGCAACAAAAGTTATATACAGTGATGTTCCAATCAAATAGAAGAAACACGACACGTTTTTAGAAACAAACTAATGTGACCATGGAAAGTCCAGCTTCATTTAAAATAACAGTAATAGATGTGACTGGTACGCACAAAACCTTGTTTGACCACATACTCTGTAAGCAAACGTATAAATAAACTAAAAAGTCATGAGTACAAGAAGGAATTAGCGACATATATTGTCCTCTTAGTTGAAAAAAGATAAAAGCCTCCTGCTGTATATAGACTACGCTCTGTCATCACATTCAGTACTGAAGGCAGATCTGTGTTTACTCAATTCTGTTGAACAAAAAATAGAAGCACAAGGTCAAGAAGCATAAGGTGAAGAATAATTTATAGCTGATAATTAATAAAGAAAGTTAAACAATCATAATGAGTGTTCTCCTTTCCAATTTATGAACTCAAATAACAAGAGGTCTCTTAGTATAGACAGGAAATTCTGCTATTTTCTTTAGTTTAAAATGCCTTCTTGTAGTTGTCTACCTTAGTTTAAAACTCAGCTGCTATCATGTTAATTTTTTATTATCAAAGCTGTTAAATAAATCCTAACATTGTGCTTATCCCAATTTAGCAAATTATACTTATATTGCTATTCCTAAGTTAAATCATCCTTCCTCTGTTCCAAATGTTTCCTTTTAATTACTTCACTGTTTTCTTCCCCTCTCTATTTGTTGATCTGGCTATATTATTTTAAACAGATAAAATTAAAAAATCACAATAAGAGAATTTCAACCTCTTCCCGAAAACCCCTTCAACAATGTACTTACATCTAACAACAACAACAACAACAACAACAAAAATAAAAACACCTTGTAAACTTGTATCTGTTCTCAAATTGGGTTAATATAAAATCAGTCTGTGTTATAATTACCTTCAAATGGTATTATCGAAATTAAAGCAGTTGAATATGACCAGGTTAAAATTAAAATCAAGTATACCTGAAAACTTTTAATGTGGGGCCAGTGCGGTGGCACTAGAGGTAAGGTGTCTGCCTTGCCAGTGCTAGCCTAGAACAGACCACAGTTTGATCCCCCGGCGTCCCATGTGGTCCCTCAAGCCAGGAGAGACTTCTGATCACATAGCCAGGAGGAACCCCTGAGCGTCACCGGGTGTGGCCCAAAAACCAAAAAAAAACAAAAAACAAAAAACAAACAAAAAAAAGCTTTTAATGCATAACAAATATCTCTGCTTTCAGACTCAAGTTAATTCCAGTGTAAAATGTTAAAAAATAATTTCATCTATGGAAATTGTCCTTAAGGAAATGTATACACAAATGAAAATCTGTACTTGAATACTTACAACTATCATTTTATTGCCAAAAGTTGGAAGCAAGAGATCAAGATATTCTGCAATAAAGAAATGAAAATATTTTGCTGAGTTAATAAAATAGAAAATAATTCAATAATAAAAGTTACTGCTGTCAAACAGCAAACAAAATCCATGGAAAAATCTTAAATAAATATGACTTTTCTGATTTTCTGATTTTTTTAATTGTTCTGTTGTGCCCTGGCTCAAACCCAGAGATTCATAGATGAAAGTATGTGTTTCCCTCTAAAATACATTCATGGGTTTTTAAAATTCATATTATTAATAACAAAGTTATGAAAAAAAATAAATAAAACCATAAGAAATTACCAGAAACTCAAGGAAAAAGGAAAAAAGAAAACAGAATTTTTAGCACAACTAGATTATTCTGTTTTCTTTTATTGTAAAATATTTGTATCTTTTTTTTTTTTTTTTTTTTTTTTTTGGTTTTTGGGTCACACCCGGCGGTGCTCAGGGGTTACTCCTGGCTGTCTGCTCAGAAATAGCTCCTGGCAGGCACGGGGGACCATATGGGACACCAGGATTTGAACCAACGACCTTTGGTCCTGAATCGGCTGCTTGCAAGGCAAACGCGTTGTACTATCTCTCCGGGCCCGAATATTTGTATCTTTACATAGGTTCTAAACTTCTAAAACATGGGACTGGAGAGATAGCACAGTGGTGGGGCATTTGCCTTGCATGCTGCCAACCTGGGAGGGACCAGGTTTGATTCCAGGGATCCCATATGGTCCCTCAGCCTGCCAGGGGTGATTTCTGAATATAGTCAGTAGTAACCCCTGAGTGCCACTGGTGTGCCCCAAAACCATTCAATCAATCAATCAATCAATAAACTTCTAACAGTACAAATAATAAACCCTATGTAAAACAAAAAAAATCAATTAATAACAATGTGTTAATTTTAATTTTTAAATTAAAAATGTGCTAAATTAGTCCAAGATAATAATGAAGGAAGATAGGAAGAGAAGAGATAAGCTATTTGAGAGAACTCTAATTTCTGTTCAGTTTTGCTATGAGCTGCTTAAAAGTTACATTTCTAAGAGGCCCCTTTAAATGAGAAGAAAAATGAGCTGAAGATGTAGGACAGCATACACTGGGTAAGGCACATGTCTTACAAATGACTGACAGAGATTTGATCACCAGCACCAATTATGGTCCATTGAACACTGCCAGGAACAATTTCTGAACAGAGAGGCAGGAATAATCTCTGATCACAGCCAGGTGGGACCTAACCCCTCTCACCAATATTTTATTTATAAAATTGAAATAAAATGAGAAGAAAAAATAAGTCTATATATGAAATGATTAAATATACCATATATGTAAATAAAATATGAAAAGTTATAGTACATAATTATTAATAAGGGCTTAGAAGACAGAGAGCATTTTATTTACAGCATTTATGCCTACCACCTGTTTCATATTAAACAGAAAATTTAATTTCTCAAACATTTGTTTTAATATTTATAAAATAGAAATAACACTTATGCATATGTCCTAGTGCTTCTCAATATAGATGCAAAAAAGGCACATCAATGTTTTATTTGTTCTCTAGAAATAAATTGTATGAAATTATGGAACAGTTCAATTTGAACTACTGATATTTACTATCTTATACCTCCTGGAGCTCAGCAATATGTAAGTTGGTTAATTACAATCTTAGAAATAGGCTTATTTCAATCCAAAAATCATTTTCGTTGGTTTTTGTACTTGTGAAATTTCAACATGAATTTCTTTGTAAATAGATACTCCTCTTCTAGCAAAGGACAACTAAAGGACATGGTTTTCCTAATAAATATTTTATGCTGAAAACACATTACCAAACATGAAATAGAAGAGAAGTTAGCTCCTCTTATTTCTATTAAAAAATATGAACAGTTCCTTAAGGATTTACACATCTTAGTGGGCATTTATATTACTGTGCAATCTGTTGCTATTTGTAAAATATTTATTTCATACTGCTTTTGGACAGTTGTTCACTTTTTATTTCTATAAAAAACTAAAGAAGCTTTCTAACATTCTAATTATATCTTAAGTCCTTTTTCTTTGTAGAATTCCTAAATTGTGTTGATCTGGTGAGAGGAAATATTTTAGTAATCACAGTGAAAAAATTTTAAACTCATACATGGCCTGAGAAAGGTTGAGAGATCTACTGTCATTCAGAGTAAGGCTTTGCCCTCAAAGAACTTGAAACGTTTCTTTTCCCAACCTTTTATTGATTCATTGTGTGACCTTGCTCAAGGACTCCTCAGAGCATGTAGAAAATTAGCAAAATTTGTCAATACCTTCTACATTCTTCAATGTCAATTAATGAATTAATAACCTCAAGATTCAAATATTAAAAGAGGTACTGCAAAGAAATGCAAAACAAAAACTATTATTATGCAAAATGTTAAGGGGAAGGCAGTATGTATTAATCTGAAATAATTATGAGTGGTTTCTAGAAGGTTGGCACAAATATAAGATGCCATTTGTTCTGAGATAAATTTACTTTCTATTCTAAGATACAAATGAGAGAAAGAAATTTAATATTGCACACACAACTGTAAAATGCGCTTAGGGAATTGGGAGTTGAATATTCGGTTTGCATTCAAATAAAGTTTAGTTGTCTTATATTTTCACTTTGTTTTATCGAGAAAAGGGCCAGCTGCTTGCCCAGCTGTCTGTCATTCTTGATCAAAGCTTTATTAGTAGAATTTTGTACTCCTGCTATTTCCTTTGGAACTAAAAATGGTAGAAATAATATTTTCTTTGTTTGAAGAATATACAGAAAAACTTCTATCAACTTGAAGATTACAAAGGAGACATTATTCAGAGATTCTTACTCAAACACATGTTCTTTCTAAGAATTCAACACTGATTGAGTTATTACATTTTCATCAGATGGCTATTGAATGATCAGTCATTGCAAGATAAAGAACTCAGCTTTTGCTCAAATACTACATTTATATCATTTGCTTTTCAAATCTCTATTGAATATCTTCAAATTATTAAGCCAATGTATCATAAGAAATAACCCTACATTTCTGGAATGTGTAGCATCGTCAGAATGAGCAAGCAGCTTAGAAGCAGTTTTCCCCTCACCAAACAATGGTCTGATGTTATTACAACATCTGGGACTATGTTAACCCATAAAAAAAATTAAGGTCAATAAAAAATGTGGTATTCTCAATTTGTATTATTGAATCTCTGAGTTTAGGGATTTTTTTTTGCCATACTTAAAGTGGAAGTGATAAAGAATGACAACAGAGTTTTTTGTTGTTTGTTTTAGGGTGCTCAGGGTTTATTCCTGGCTTTGTACACAAGAATAACCAAGGCAAACTTTGGGGCGGGAGTAGCATATGATTACTGAAGATTGAAACTGGATCAGCTGCGTGCAATTGTTATCTAGGGTTTGATACCCTGCATCCCACATGCTCCTCAAACCTCATCAGAAGTGATCTTTGAGTGCAGAACAAGGAGTTGGTCCTAAGCACCATTGAATGGCCAAACATTTAAAAATTTAAAAAAACACTTTAAATATTAAGACTTATCATGTTAAGGAGAAATTAAAAGGGAGAAACTGAAGCATCTAATATTAACATAATATATATTAATATCACCGCTCCGGGTGATGGAAGTAGAAAGCCATCTGCCTTGAGCATGTTAACCTAGAACGGGTCAAGGTTAGATCCCCCGGGTGTCCCATATCCGTCCCCCATGATGCCAGGAACGATTTCTGAGCACATAGCCAGAAGTAAACCCTGAGTGTCATGGATGTGCCCCCACAAAAAGCAATCAAACAAAAATGTGGGTCACACAGTACTGAGAGACAATTTCACAGATAGTAATTACTTCGCAAAAGTTAAGTTTTTACATGATTTTCCAAAAAGCCCTACCTTTTTTCAAGCTGGACATTTAATCAAAAATTTAATTATTTATCAAGTTAATTGATCATTTAATTAATAATCAATGATCAATTAATCAAAATATTGATCAATTCCATCAAATTTTATACCCATAGAGGATGCAATTCTAAATTTAATATGATAACAAAACAATGGCAAAAATGATTACCTAACTTACGTACAATCATAAAGAAATTGAGTTTCCACAAACTAGTCTAAATATGAAAAAATTAAGCTACCCAGAAGAGCACCATTTCTTTTTAAATCTAATTTATGTACACACCTTATCTTTTGGAAGCTAAATAGACCAAATTAATAAGGGTTTGATATTGCCTATTAGAATCAAATTTTCCAAAACCATATATGTATTATTAGTAAATTCTGTGAACTTAATTCTTATTCTTAGCATTTGAGAAAAATAGAAACATGGGGGCTGCAATTGCCAGCTCTCTAGATGGTCCCTCAAGCCATGACAAGAGTGATACCTGCACATAGAACCAGGATTAAGTACTACACACTGTCAGGTGTGTGCTGCCTCTTCCCACCCCAGAATAAAAGAAAAAAGATGCAAAAACAAAAAAGGGAAATAAAATTGTATATATATATATATATATATATATATACACACATATATATATTCCTCTGTGACTAAATTTAACAAGCCTTGAAATTGCTAGTAAATGAGGTTTTATTTAAGAGGCTAAGATGGCATTTAGAGCACCATATAATCAAGTACAAATTGCTTATCCTAGCAATGCGAACTGACAGCATACGTGTTGCATACAATCATAGGGAAACTAACAATATTCTATCTCAATGGACTTTCCAGCACAGAAAGTCAAAAGCCCAAAGGATATGTCAAGAATATTTCCTTCACATAAAACACTCAAATGCTTTGCTTCATCATAAGTTGGTTTTTTATTTATTAAAATACTCAGGCAACAAAATGGAATAGTTAATCTCACCCAGATCCTTCTGGTAGAAAGAGGGAATCAAGTTCTCTTCCTGAAACAAACTTTCTTTCGTCAGAGTTAGTGTAGTAGATTTTTCTAAATGTGTGTCTGATAGAAATTGAAAAGGAAGAAAACGAGCTACTTACCAAAGTGAAGAGAGACAAAGATGAGAGTTATGCATTAAATGAATTTAATGTTTTCCCCAGAGGAAAATCATATGACTTGAAAGGATTCTTCCAATATCTGCACTGGTCATAGACTTCTAATGCTAGAGAAGCTCAGTTGGTAGGCCAAGAAGGAAACATCCTATCAAGCAATGTGGCTCCCTCAAAAAACAGTAATGCAAATGTATCTTAGCTATTTTCTCAAGGTCTATACTTTTAGAAATCTCATGCTATTTATTACCAAGGCCCAAATCAAAGAAATATTTGTAATTGTATAAGTTCACGTGCAATACATTTTTAAATAAACATATAAATACTTCTATTATATATGTGTATATATTTTAAATTCTATGTACAAATGTATCTAGATTATGTTCTATCACTAATATCAAGGAGTTGTATATTAAAGTTCATATATAAGAAAGGATACAAAATTAAGCTCTCACTACTTACTTAGGTGAGACTCCAAGGGTTTTTGTTTGTTTGTTTTTGTCTTTGTTTTTATTTTTTGGGCCACACCTGGTGACGCTCAAGGGTTACTCCTGGCTATGGGCTCAGAAGTCACTCCTGGCTTGAGGGAGCATATGGAAGACCGGGGGTAGAACCATAGTCGTCTTAGATTAGTCACGTGCAAGGCAAACACCCTACCACTTGTGCCAATGCTCTAGCCCCAAGTCTCCAAGGTTTTAATAAAGTATTACTTCCCGGGTTGTACATTCCTTTCCTTACATGTTTACTAATAACAGAATTTCAACAGAGAGCAGTCCTGAATTTTAAGATGGCCAACTTAAAATTAGCAACATATGGAATAATTTTTTAATGTATGATAACAAAATGAATGCTTTTCTCAGAACAGGTCTTCAAAGTAAAAGGAAGATCATTAGGGAGATGAGTGCCTCAAACAGGTATAGACATAAAATCCAGTGGTGTCAGAAAATATGATTTAACTTCCATAAAATCGTACTAAACTGCTTGAAAAATAACCCTCAAGAATGAAGCATCGGCTATCTAAATTATGACAATTTCAAGTGTTATGTCTTACTCTATGGAAAAGAAACAAGCCAATAAATTTAATTGGAAATTTCCAACCATGAGTCACTCTAGATATATGGGTTTTATATACACTCTTGTGGTTCCCAATTGTATTATTTTTCTTTTCTGTTTGTTATTAAGTAGAATTCTTAAGGAAAGACTATTATTTGTCCTTACCATTGTCTAAAACATAAAAATATTGCTATTCATAAAATTACACCATTAAATTTCTATAAAATATTGAATGTAAGGACAAGTAATGATGTTCTAAAAATGGACCCTTACTCTCATTGCCAGAGTTACTGAATTATTGTTTATTTGTGCTTATTATTAATATTTGTAGAGTATACCTATAACATAACAGTCTATGCTTATTATACTAGACTACTATAATTTATGTATTTACAATACATAAATAGACCCATTAAACATTAGTAAACTAAAGTCACATAGGTAGCAGAAGAATTGGGTAACAAATTTGATTATAAAAGTCCAGGCTGGGGGGCCAGAGTAGTGGCACCAGAGGCAAGGCATTTGCCTTGCAAGCACTAGCCTAGGACGGACCTCAGATTGATCCACTGGCATCCCACATGGTCCCCACAAGCCAGGAGCGATTTCTTAGCTCATGGCTAAGAGTAAACCCTGAGCGTCAATGGGTGTGACCTCAAAACAAAAACAAAACAAACAAACAAACAAAAAAAGTCCAGGCTGGTGGGGGCAGAGTGGTGGTGCAAGTGGTAGGCTTTATCCTTGCATGCACTAACCTAGGGTGGATAGCAGTTTGACCCCCAGGGTCCCATATGGTCCCTAAGGCCAGGAGCGATTTCTGAGTGCATAGCCAGGAGTAACCCCTGAGCATTACCAGGTGTGGCCAAAATAAAAAATGTCCAGGCTGACTGTATGATATGATTCTCAGTATGGAACTTATTTTCAATAAACCTGAGAAAAGCAATATTATTAAATATAAAAAACAAGTCTGATAACCACACACGTTAATATTTTATTTTGAATTATAGTCTTGAAATGTCAAGTTTCTCTGTTATTTAATTTAAATAATTATAGACTGTTTTGGAGTTATGTGTCATTTCCTGTTCTAAATGTTTTCCAAATATCAATTTTAATTCATAACATCCTACAAAGTAGGTATTGTAAGAAAACTGACACATCAGACAAATAATTTGTCATGGTCTTTTCAGAAAATTTTAGGTACTTTTTATAAATATTTACAGAAACTTTACAAAAGTTTACCAAAAAAATTTTTTAAAAAGTAAATGAACCAAAGATTCAATCTAGATCTTACAGATCTAAATTCTAGAAGATTATGCTGACTTTTAATAAATAAAACATGATCTTAATATTAATGACAATTGCTATATCCATTCATCCAACATTTTTTATAGGAACCAACCTTATTTTAAGCCCTAAGTTATTGCATTTAGAATAAAAGGATAAAAACATAAATTTTGTTTTACTCTAGAGGTTCTATTTAGTGGGTTAGTCAGAAAAGAGGCATCATTAACAGGCAGAAAGTATAGTATGTCCAATGACTGAGTAAAGAAAACAAGTGAAATATGAATTTATGTGTATGGATGTTTTCTAATTTAAATATTCTTATCACAAAGATGACAGTTCATGGAAAGCCATCATCTCTATGACAAGATGCTGAGAATATGAAACATATATGTAATAGAGGGAAGTCATTTCTAAGCATAGGAACTATAAAGGTGATGAAGTAAAAGAATATTTACATCAAAAAGATCAGTGTTAAGAGCAGTATGAAAAAAGGGCTATTAGAAGAGCAGTCAGAAGAAACATGGAATCAGTAACCACAGGGTCTTGGAAGGGTCTTTGTGATTTGCAAAATGATGTGCAGTTACTAGTTAGCAGCTTTTAAGGTTCAGGGAGGTTAGGTTAAGAAAGGAATCAGGAATCAGAGTATCCTGGAAAAGACATTACACAGTTATAAGGGAGATAAGTCTATCTAGACTTGGGTAGTTAGAGTAGAGAAAGAGAGAAGTGTTAAATTGAGAAGTTTTGAAATGACCAAAACTTAATTTGGTGCACTTTAAGTCTGCAGTGGTAAACATAAGGCAATAAGGAAGAAATATCAGCTGAAGCAGTTGAACATAACAAGAGAACTCTATGTGTCAGTGTGTGAATAAAATTTAAATTCCCTACTTTTGAAAAGAATATCTACCAAGAAAAATAGAACGAACTTTTGTGACCTGAGCTCTTAGAGAGTTTAATCATTAAGACATTGGACAAAGGAAAAGAAAAAGCCAATCATACTGAAAATGAGCAGAAAGAAAACATAAAAGTTTCAAGAAATGTCAAGCGAATGTTTCAAACTGGATGGAATGATCAATTGTGCCAAATGCTGTTGCTAAATATCAACACTGTCAAAGATTAATTATTTCACCTTAGTTTTAGCTACTTACAAGTTCATTGATTTTTTTCTGACAACTCTGAAAATAGTCTCTGTGAATAAAAGATTGAAAACCTCAGAGTTCTGGGTTTAAGTCTGAAGGCAGTGCAGGTTATTTAGAGTGAATATATGAAAAAATTCATTTGTGTTTCTTTTTGGTTTGGGGGCCACATGCACAGGTGCTCAGAGCTTATTCCTGGCTCTGTGTTCTCTGGATTGCTCCTGATGGTAACATACTCAGGGACCAAGTGATGGCCAAGGAGAAAAGGAAAAGGGCTGGAGAGATGAGATAAATGTAGAACTGGACTGTGCTTAACTAGAAGTAAAAAGATTAGGGAATTCTAAATAAGAAGAGATGATCAGATTTAATAACATAAATAATGAAGAGACACAAGTAATGGACATAGGTGAGTAAAACCAGAACCTCACTACTAATATGTGTTCTCAACTACATAGAAAAATTGGGATGAGTTCATAAGGATGTGGTTTAATGTTGTTTCTATCAGCGACCAAATATAATCTCTACATTCTATTTTAAAAGAGCTATGTAGGCAAAGTTCATATGTATCAATATAGTTTATATTTATTAATCAAGCATTAATGTATTACCAGGGAGTAATGGTTTCTTTAAACTAAGCCCATTTCCTCACAGCAAAATTGAAGTTAATACTCATTTTCTTTTGTGTAAAGATGATAACCCTCTAAAATTATTGACAATGGGGATATGAATAGAATTAAAAGCAGTTAATAATTACTGATAGTTAAGAAATTTTGTTATTAACTTTACAATAATTCACATAGACATTGAATATTATTTCCATATTTCATATATTGCCTGAACGGTTAAGTCTATTTTAATAACCTGTCAGAAAGAGGAAGATTTCTCTAAGTCTAATCTCTGATTAATGACCTGGCCAGTCAATCTTTTCAAATTTTTGCTTGGTTCTGAAATGCAGAAAGAGCAGATAAAACATTAATTTATGTATATGCTTCTTAAAAAAGTATTTAATATATCATAGCTAAAAATTTTTAAGTTTAAAAGTCAAGAGTAACAGAAAAGTGGAATAAGCCAAAATTATAAATTATAAAGTAAGCTATAAGACAAAGCAGAGAGAAAATAGGACACAAGTTGCAGATGTTTTCACCCTTTTTAATGTATTCAGGATGAGCTGCAAAAGAATTGCTTTTACTTGATTCATATTAAAACATAGAGCTCTACAGATATTTATTTTCTGAAAGTAGCAATCAGAATTCTGCATATAAACCTAATTTATTTTTAAATTCTCTATTCACAACAAAAGATGGGAGAGAAAAAGGAGAGAAAAGAAATTGCAAAGTGAAAAATAAAGTCATTTGAATCCTCCTCAGAAGTATGAGCTTTGGTAACTGATACAATACCTTATAGTAAAAAGTAATATTGTTGAATAAATCAATAAAGAAATACCAAGCAGAATCTATCACCATTATTGTCCACCTACCTCTTTAAAAAAAATGACATCTTAGGGGGCTGGTGAGGTGGCACTAGAGGTAAGGTGTCTGCCTTGCAAGTGCTAGCCAAGGAAGGACCACGGTTCAATCCCCCGCTGTCCCATATGGTCCCCCCAAGCCAGGGGCAATTTCTGAGCGCTTAGCCAGGAGTAACCCCTGAGCATCAAATGGGTGTGGCCCGAAAAAAAATGACATCTTAGATTGAAATTGACCTAGTAGTATATGGATCACATGCTCTTACTTGACACCTGGAAGGATACAGAGATGGATGGATGGATGGATGGATGGAGTGGATAAAGGGAATCGAGGGAGAATTCTCCGACAATAAGTGAATTTATTCAAGAAATATCAACTAATAATTTGAATTCTGGCTTGAACTTATTAATGTTTTAAATGGTATTATGTATGATTCTAGTGGCTAATTCACCGCGAGGCTGTTAGTTTCCAGATCTAGCAACAGGAATTTTTTAAGTGTTTTTAAATTTCCTAGTATAAAATAGAGAAAAATTATGAATCAATTTTGTCTTTATATATATTGTGTGGGTAGTATGGCCCAGACATTCCCAGATCTTCTCTATCATATTCAGATTTATCTCTCTCCGGAAAGTTGCTAAAGAGAAAAAAATAAAAGTACCTTCTACAGATCTTCATGATTGAAACTTGAAGGATCATTGGACAACTAAATTTTCCCCTGATTTCCACCTGGAATTCAACCATACGCGCTTAATTTGCAAAGCAGCCATCAATCAGAATCTAATGAACTTCTAATTCTTGTTCGCATAGCTGATCAGAGGACCATTTTATTTTACAATGTGAATACAAGCACCACCCTTAATCCCAGATAACATAAAGCACCTTTCAAAAATTTTCCTGAATAGTGAACTCTGAGCTGCAATTCTAACAAAATTTCTAATAATGCCGAAAGAAAGTTAATATATTTTTTGTCAGTTGGTGGCCACATCTGATGGTGCCCAGGGGTTATTCCTAGCTCTGTGCTCAGAAGTTATTCCTGGCAGGTTCAGAGGACGCCAAGGGAAAAAAATCCAGGTTGGCAGTGAGCAAGGCAAACACCCTACCCACTGTGCTATAACTCCAGCCCAAATGGTAATACTTTTCTTCAACCAAATATTGTTCATTCTAGGATTATAAGGAATGTAAAATAATACAAAGAAATCTTTTAGGAAAGTCTAAAACAATACAAAATAAAGCACCTAGTATATCCACTTCCTATCTAATTTTAATGATGCATTTCTTCCACCTACTTCATAATTTTTAGCAAGTATAAAACACATTCATGTCCATTCTTGGGTCAAAACATAGTGGCTACTTATTTCCTTTTATTATCTTGTGACAGAGAGCAATTTTAATTAGTGACTAGCTTTGGTTTACAATTATTATTATTATTATTATATAGAATAATTATTTGCTTAGCTATTTGTGTTTGTCCTGCATTTGCCTGTCTATTGAACTTATTTTTTTAGGGGCAGAGGACTCTGCCATTTACTTCCGTATGTGTGTGTGTGTGTTTGTGTGTGTGTGTGTTTGTGTGTGTGTGTGTGTGTGTGTTGGGTTCACTGGCAGCACTTAGGGTTACCCCTGGTTCAGCATTCAGAAATCAACCCCTAGGAAGCTCGGGGGACCATATGGACCATATGGGATGCAGGGGATTAAACACAGAACAACAGGATGCAAGGTAAATGCCCTACCCTCTGTACTATTGCTCTGGCCCATTTATTTCCTTACAAATTGCCAGAACTTGTTTAAAAAAAAACTCTAATGTTGCTTTTTAAAATTCACCTTAGAAGAAATTAAAAAAAAATAAGTTCAGAATTGGAACTGCAATTCACCACGACTAAGCTTTTAGCTGTCCTCCATCCCAAACCAGCTGCTGCTTTTTATAAGCTATTCCAGCTCTCTCCCCATAACCCCTCACCCACTCCTTACAGATTCTTGCAAATTGAGTCTTTGTTTGCATAAATCTCTTCTAGGTCAAATAAGAAATAGTGTTTTCATAAATTCAATAAGGTAGTTTGAAAGTTGCAATAGTTCTGATGGACTTACTAAAAAAAAAATTAAAGCAGTTCATATAAAATTCAAACTACCAAG
This sequence comes from Suncus etruscus, assembly GCF_024139225.1. Classification (NCBI taxonomy): domain Eukaryota; kingdom Metazoa; phylum Chordata; class Mammalia; order Eulipotyphla; family Soricidae; genus Suncus; species Suncus etruscus. The sequence continues at coordinate 104,512,821 of NC_064858.1, forward strand.
AACTGCCATTTAACTTTACAGTAAATATTATTCAAATAATTATTTCATGTGTGTGCTTGGAATGAAAAAAAATACTATGATATCAAATGTCACAATTTCTTTGCAATCAAACTCAGACGAACTTGTAAAACAAGCAAGTTGCCTACTAGAAAGAATAAAATTCAAATATGCATAATCAAAATTTTAACCATCTCAATCTAATCATAGGATAGTTATTTATCAAAGCGTATATATGCATATAGTAAAACTGATTTGGTATAAAATAGATATTTTTGACACAGAGCGAACCACGTGGTATATTATACTTTATGCTAACTAGATAATATAAAGTCTTCCATAGAGTCTTTACATAAAGTCAAGTAAAGAACATCAAGTTTTACAGAAAGACTTGAGAGATTTTTGTAGAGGCAAAATTTACCTGAAGTTAAAGCTAATGTTCCCACTATACTATCCCAGGCTTTATGGCTTAAGAAAGAGGAAGAGAAGTCCAAATAGATATTAGCTTTCCGAATGTCTTGATGTAAGTCAGAAACTAGAAAACTGGGGTGGTGATTTGTATTTTGGTGTCCTCAGAGCTAACCTCAAGGCTAGAAGTATTTGATTATTTTAGGAGAATGGGAACTATGTATGAACAATTTTAACTCCCAGATGTTGTGAGAGCAACACATCAACAAAACAACATGTGGTGCCTCATCAGAAGATATAAAGTCAACATTCTTTTGTATATAGTCTAAAAGGAACAAAATTCTTTAAGACTGATGTAGTTTCCTGGTTGACTACTGTCTGCTGGATCCTAATAACCTGACAATTATTACCAATAACAATAAAAACAGAAACCTATGAAGGACTTTCAAGATCTAAAACTGAAAGTGTTTATTTAAAATTGTTCTCTACGAAGAGACTGATTACATTTTTTAAAAATAGATAAGAATATTTTTTAGGACTTAAAACCTAATCTGATTTGTTTTAATCAGTAGAGGACATCAAAGAATAGATGAAAATGTGTGAGCATTAACTAGATCAATAAATAGGTATATCTTCTAAGAGAAAAGATATGCAACAACAAAAGTGCCATGGGTGAAAAATTGAGCTTAAAAGAAAAATACAGGAGGTTTGATATGCATATAATAAGATTTCAGATGAAGAAAAAGAACAGATTGAGAGATAAGAATAAAGCCAACACTAGGCAGAAACATTTTCTAAAATGAAAAAAACATTTGAGCTACACATTGACAAGATTCGCCCTATCCCAGAAAGAACTAAAAAGAAAAAAAGGTATTTTTATATGCATTTTGTTAAATTACTTTCAATGTAAGATGAGGTAAATTTTCTAATCTTTACAAAATAAGTAACCTTTAAAATAAAATAAATCAGCTTGGCATTCAAAGTTATTTGAAATAACAAAAGGTAAAAGAAGCAAACATTTGCAGGCCACTGAGAGGACACGTAGCCAATAAGACACCTGAGACCTAGAAAAATTAAAGAAGCGTAACTCAAATACGCAGAAATTCTGAGACTATATGATTTACAGATTTCCATCTGTGAATATATGTATGTGAGAAAATATCCAGGAGTAGAGAGCCATAAAATACTTATTTTCTTCTAGGTTCTGGCAAGCAAACAAATGACATCAGAAATATTATAAAGGGAAATAAATTACAAAAGAAATAATAGTAAAATATGGACCACCTTTATACCTGGGGGGGGCATGTAAAGCTGAGTAATTTATCAATGTATTTTAAGTCGCATTCTCAAATAATAGCTTAAAGTGGAGTTTCAGGGACAGATGGGAAAGATCAGTTCTAGAAGGTCATATAGCTCTTACAAAGAGGTAAAGATGTATCTTATAAAAATCAACTTTTACCAAAAAATAACCCTATGCCAAAATGATATGGAGTAATGGCATATGTTATACTCCTATTGCAGGGATTTATGAACTTATTTGTGCTTCAACCTTTTTTTTATATTAAAAAAAACACTCAATGTATTCCTTATAAATGTACATTTTGGGCCCGGAGAGATAGCACAGCGGCGTTTGCCTTGCAAGCAGCCGATCCAGGACCAAAGGTGGTTGGTTCGAATCCTGGTGTCCCATATGGTCCCCCGTGCCTGCCAGGAGCTATTTCTGAGCAGAGAGCCAGGAGTAAACCCTGAGCAACGCCGGGTGTGGCCCAAAAACCAAAAACCAAATAAATAAATAAATAAATAAATAAATAAATAAATGTACATTTTGTTTTTTGTAACCACAAAAATGCTTATTGCTATTTATAAATGCTAAAATATAGAAATAACGAAGTAGTCAATGATAGATGATTGAGAGAGAATTGAATTAGTATATACTTGATGATTATAAATCAGTATATTTATATGATTATATATAACTCAATTTATTTGAATTATTTTAAATTACGTATCATTATCATATTATATAGAATTATATATAATTCAATTAAAAGAGAAGCTAAAATTTATGATTCAAGGTATCATGAAAGTCATGAGAATCATACTTAAACAAAAATAGAGGGTCAGGTGGCCCAGAGAGATAGCACAGCGGCGTTTGCCTTGCAAGCAGCTGATCCAGAACCAAAGGTGGTTGGTTCGAATCCCGGTGTCCCATAGGGTCCCCCGTGCCTGCCAGGAGCTATTTCTGAGCAGACAGCCAGGAGTAACCCCTGAACACAGCCGGGTGTGTCCCAAAAACCAAAAAAAAAAAAAAAATAGAGGGTCAGAACAATAGTACATCAGGTAGGACGTTTGCTTTGCATGTGGTTCACCTAACTTGACCTAGGGCACCTCATATGCTAAATCCTGCAAGGAGCGATCACTGAGTGCAGAGTCAGGAATAAGACCTGATCAGAACACCACTGGGTATTGCCCAAATCAAACATACATAAGTAAATAAATAAATAAATAAATAAATAAGTAAGTAAGTAAATAAATAAAATGGTACCTCAAAAAAGACTATTTCATACATGTGTTCAAATGTATGATTTCATATATGTGTTTTCAATCTAAATACAGAATATTAATGAACCAACTAAACTAAAATGTAAGCCAGTGGACATTGACAATAGAATGAGCTACCTGCTCAGAAGAGGAATGGGCCTGCATCACAGCAGTAACAGAGCTTCTGTGCATACAATCTTGTTTCTTAATCTCAGTAGACTGTACTTTGGGGATATTTTTAATAATGTATGTGACTCTGAGAAAAGGACATTTTTAAAGCAAACAAAAAGGAAAGTGCCTGCCTCCAGTTCCACCAAAACCTGCAAATTCTTCATATCATTGCAGTGTCCTGGTGGGGCTGAGGAAACACCCTCCAGTAACCAATAACAATTGACAAGGTCAAAGACCTTAGAACAGCAGAGGAAGAATGAGTAGTGAATCTTGTGGATAACATAGACACATTTCTATCTCTTATCTTCATGAAGAGCCTGACAATTTTTTTTTTTTTTTGGTTTTTGGGCCACACCCAGTAACGCTCAGGGGTTATTCCTGGCTATGTGCTCAGAAGTTGCTCCTGGCTTGGGGGACCATATGGGACACCGTCCAAGGCTAGCGCAGTCAAGGCAGGCACCTTATCTTTAGCGCCACCGCCCGGCCCCGAGCCTGACAATTTTTTGGGGGTCTCCAAGTAATGATATCAGAGATAGAAATTGAGGCTCCTATATACAAAGCATTAACCCTTTAAGTTAATGCTATTTATGTTAAACCTTTATCTTAATGGTATTCAAGTTAATTGGTATTCAGTCCTGGTATTTATGAAAACAAAAACAATGGGTCCAGATTAATAGAAGAGTGAGTAGGGTGCATACTTACTTTCCCACTGAAGTTCTCAGTGATTAAGACTGCATGGGCTACCCACTATTAGTGAGAAACTGACACCTATATCGTATTTAGAAATATGTATTTTGAATTTGTCACATAATAGAGTTAAAGGGGGAGCATCTACTTTTTATGTTGATTCTGTAGTATTTTCAACAACAGGCGTCAGAGGGATATTTTGATGATAAGACTTAAGACAACTGATCATGTAAAATTTTCAAAGGATTAAAAAAAACTTTTAATGAAAAATGTATGATCTAGAGAGATCGTTCAGTGAACTGGAACTTATACTTTGCATCTGGATACCCAAGTTTGATCCCAAGTACCATATGGTCTCCCTAGCACTGCCAGAAATGATGCTTCAGCACTGCTAAGCTAGGAATAGCTCCTGAACACTGTTGGATGTGACCCAAGTATCAAAAGTGGGGAAGAGATAATGGAAATAAAAACATAATGAGATATCAGCTCACCTGAAATAGAGGATAATATTAATAGTATGAAAAAATTAGAAAACATACATTTAGGCTTTGTAGAAAAATAGAAAACCTTGTAGGTTGTAAAGTCAGTCACTATTTTTAAAAATCTGTTACTTGTGAAACATAAACTTACCATATATTTCATCAATTCTACTCGTAGGGGTATTCAAACAAAATGAAGACATGTCCATGATGAAACATGTACACAGGTATGTATATAGTATTTTTATTCAAAAAAAAGCCAATAGAACAATAAAAACCATCAATAAATGAATAAAAACATATGATGAACTTCAATTAGAGCATGATTCAGCAATAAATTACTATTGGGACTAAAAGATAGCGCAGTAGTTAGGGAATATGCCTACTATGCTCAGATCAGGGTTAGCTTCCTAACACCAAGTGGTCACTCAAGTTTTTTTTGTTTTGTTTTGGTTTGGTTTGGTTTGGTTTGGTTTTTCAGGCCATACCCATTTGATGCTCAGGGGTTGCTCCTGGCTAAGGGCTCAGAAATCGCCCCTGGCTTGGGGGGACCATATGGGACGCCGGGGGATCAAACCACAGTCCTTCCTTGGCTAGTGCTTGCAAGGCAGACACCTTACCTCCAGCGCCACCTCACCGGCCCCAAGGTCACTCAAGTTTTAAAGGGGTAGAGCCTGGAAGACAGAGTCTAAATAATTCCCAACAGCACAAGGCCTGAAGAGCTCTTCATCACATGCCTGGGCCATAGGACAGAATGGGATATCAAGATTGAGTCTCCTAAATACTGCTTTCAGAGAATTCTCTGTCCCAAAACAAAAGCAGGTTACATCTACTCTTTACAATGAATCTACTTCAGCTGAACGAAGGTAGAAACTAAAGGTCACAATCATATATTTTATATTATATATCCATAGCACACAAATTTATAGAGAATTTAAGTAGACTAGAGTTTTGAAAAATAATAAAATATTTCCTTAAAAAAGATAATTTTATCAAATATGATTGCAGTTGGGTTTCAGTCATGTAAAGAACTATTCTGTGTCTATCTCTTTCCCTTTGACTTACTTCTTATTTTATGACATTATAAACATTTCAAAATAATTTACATTAGTTATATTGAAGCACCTTATTTTAAGGACATTATAGTTATTTGGTAGGACTTTAAAACCAATTACAGAGAAATGTCTTATCCTTAGAGTAATATTAAAAAACAATCAGTAAGACTTCATAATATTAATTTTTTATTTTAAATTAATATCTTTATTTAAGCACCATGATTACAAACAGTTTGTAGTTGGGGTTCAGTTATAAAAAAGAACACCCCCCTTCAACAGTGCAACAATCCCACCACCAAAGCCCCCATATCTCAGCTCCCTCACCCCCTACCTGTATTTGAAACAGGTTCTACTTCTCTCACTCATTAACATTGTCATGATAGTTGTCAGTGTAGTTATTTCTCTAACTAAACTCACCACTCTATGTGGCAAGCTTCATACTGTGTGCTGGACCTTCCAGCCCTCATCTTTATTGTCTCTGGGCAGTATTATAATAATGTCTTTTATTTTTCTCAAAACTCATACATGAGTGAGATGAATCTGTGTCTATCTCTCTCCCTTGGAATTTTTTCACTCAGCATAATAAATTCCATTTGCTTGCATGTATAGGAATATTTCATGACTTCATCTCTCCTGATGGCTGCATAATATCCCATTGTGTTTATGTATCACAGTTTCTTTAGCTATTCAGCTTTTGAAGGGCATCTTAATTGTTTCCAGAGTCTGGCTTTTGAAAATAGTGCTGCAATGAATATAGGTGAAGGGAAGGCATTTTTGTACTGTGTTTTAATGTCCCGAGGGTATATCCCTAGAAGTAGTATAGCTAGATCATATGGGAGTTCAATTTCCAGTCTTTTAAGGAATCTCCATATTGTTTTCCATAAGGCTGGACTAGACGGCATTCCCACCAGCAGTGAATGAGAGTTCCTTTCTTCCCACATCCACACCAGCACTGATTGTTCTTGTTCTTTGTGATGTGTGCCAGTCTCTGTGGTGTGAGATGGTACCTCATTGTTGTTTTGATTTGCATCTTCCTGATAATTCTTGATGTGGAGCATTTTTTTATGTGCTTTTTGGCCATTTCTATTTTTTATTTGAGGAAGTGCCTGTTCATTTCTTCTCTCCATTTTTTGATGGGGTTAGATTTTTTCTCTTGTTAAGTTCTGTCAGTACCCTGTATTGAATATTAGACCTTAATTGATGTATGGGTGAACAGTTTCTCTCATTCTGTGGATGGCCTTTGTATCCTAGTCATTATTTCCTTTGAGCTGCAGAAGATTCTCAGCTTAATATAGTCCCATTCGTTTATCTCTATTTCCACTTGTTTGGAGAGTGCTGTTATCTCCTTGAAGATGCCTTTAGTCTCAGTGTTATGGAGTGTTTTACCTACGTGTTGTTCTATATACTTTATAGTTCCAGGTCTGATATCAAAGTCTTTAATCTGTTTGGATTTGACTTTTGTGTATGTGGCTAACCAGTTTGCTTTTTTGCATGTGGCTAACCAGTTGTCCAACACTACTTGTTGAAGAGGCTTTCCTTGATCCACTTTTCATTTCTTGCCCCTTTATCAAAGATTAATTGATAGTATGTCTGAGGAACATTCTCTGAATATTCAAGACTATTCCATTGATCTGATGGTCTGCCTTTATTCCAATACCATGCTGTTTTAATGACTGTTGCTTTGTAGTACAATTTAAAGTTGAGGAAGGTGATGACTCTCCTCTTCTTTTTTATAAAAGTTGTTCTAGCTATTCATGGGTATTTATTGTTCCAAATGAATTTCAGAAGTGTTTGATTCACTTCTTTGAAAAGTATCATTGTATCCTTAAAGGAATTGCATTAAAACTGTACAATGCTTTGGGGAGTACTGCTATTTTAATGATATTAATCCTCTCAATCCATGAACAGGATAAGTGTCTTCATTTCCTTGTGTCCCTTTAGAAGCAACGTTTTGTAATTTCTTTGTATATGTCTTTCACCTGTTTAGTTAAGTTGACACCAAGGTATTTTAGTGGCACTAATGCAAATGGGATTGTTTCTTAATATCCATTTCTTCTCTATCATTATACTCATTTACTTTTAAATATATTTTTCTTACCCAATTATCCTAAACACACAAACTTATATTGTTTAGAATGTTTCATTTCATTTGGCATGGTTTATGATAAATCAAAATAAAATAATAAAATGTATTTTACATTAGAACTTCACACAATATTTAAGTTAGAGATCCTCAAAATATGATGGAATAATATACAAAGTAATTGACAAAATTTTAAATGATTGATCAAATATCAAAAACTCAAATCAGAGGAAACTATATTTTAATTAGTAGTCACTAAACAAAATCTAATTCAAAATTGAATGATAAAATAACAAGCAGGTGTTTGCAAATAATGCAATTTTCATTTTATGTACCCTATACTGACTCTTTGAAAATATAATAGTTTCAATATCTTCTGTGTATTTTTCAGTTATTTGACAACTATATAAAGATATGTCATTAATACAAAGCTTCAACTAGTCACAGGTATATAACAATGAGCAAAGCAAAATTATTGTCATTCTCACTTGAGCTTATCTTACATAATGCATGCTACTATATCATTCTATCAAGTAAAAGATATAAGGAAAATTAAATGTTAGAGGGTAATATTATAACCCAAAAGAAATAATATTTGAGCAAAGTCTAAGTGATAAGAGAAATTATTAAGACTTTCTCCAGATGTTTGTCTTCTTTTCTAGAATGACTCACATCAAGCTGTTTTCCTTTACTTTTCTTTGCAATGTATTTGCTAAAAATGCCCTTCTGTTTTCCTGTTTACTTGTGGAATCCAATTAGCTTTACATACTCCAGAAATTTTAGTCAATTGTCAAATTCTACCTCTCAAGGCTAGCTACCCAACTTACTGTGATTGTTCAAATACCAGTACACTCCAAATATAATTAAAAAGATAATATTGGGGGCCGGAGAGATAGCATGAAGGTAAGGCGTTTGCCTTTCATGCAGAAGGTCATCGGTTCAAATCCCGGCGTCCCATATGGTCCCCCGTGCCTGCCAGGAGCAATTTCTGAGCATGGAGCCAGGAGTAACCCCTGAGCACTGCCGGGTGTGACCCAAAAACCAAAAAAAAAAAAAAAAAAAAGATAATATTGATAGCATTTATTGTAATAAATAGGATCTCTGCTTTCTGTCTATCATCTCATTTAATATCCATAAAGCTTTATGACAAAATTATTTCTATTCAATTTTATAGATGAAGGAACTGTCTTTAAGATATTATGACCCTAAAGCTAGTAAGTTCTTATGCCAAAGTTATGCCAGTTTTATATAATTTTATATATTTCATTTATGCATAAACATTTACACTGATGCATATAAAATTTACACTGATGTTTCTTTGTTGAATTCCCAGTAAAATGGAAATAATATATGCACAGTATGGTACCTACTTATTGTTCTACTCATCGAACGCTTAATATTTTTCTTTCACATGAAATTATGTGAGTCTAATGAAAACTCCAATTTCCCTCCCCAGAAAACATAATGAAAGCACTCACAATATTGTACATACATAAAACACCATAGACTCCCTACTTTGAATACATATTTTTATAACTACAAAGAAAAAGTGCCTATTTCTTGAGTACAATGATATTTATTTTCTCCTGTGCTCCTTGCAGTGCCAGGCATATTGTTGAACAAATACTAAATGAATATCTGTCAGTGGATCTTCTGCTTTAGATGATGCAGAGCATGTGACTGCTTTTAGCATGAACATAATTCATTCTATTTTGCTAAATAAAGCATAATGGGTACATTTTGAAAAACCAGATGGCCAATGACTTTAAGAAGGTGCACAATATCATTCAACCCACAATCTCAAGGTCTTTGAGTATGAACTGTAAAGTTGACTACATAATCTTCATATATATGTAGATGAATATATGTACATATATGTATATATATATATATATATATATATATATATATATATCAGGAAAGGCATGGACAGCCAACTGGGACTTCATAACTGCTTCTTTATTTTTTTTATTTTTGGTCCACACCTAGTGACTGACGCTCAGGTGTTATTCCTGGCTATGCACTCAGAAATTTATCCTGGCTTGGGAAACCATATGGGACACCAGGGGAATGAACTTCGGTTCATCCTGGGTCAGACATTTGTAAAGCAAATGCCCTACCGCTGTGCCATCGCTCCAGCCCTTCATAACTACTTCTTAAAAGAAAATAGCAAAAGATTCTCTTCTTAGTAATATTATTGCAGTTGTTCATTACAAGGATAATAATAAAAGTAAATAAAATGTTAGAGCTCAAAAGTAGAGTATAAAAACAGCTATTACCATTATTACTGTGAATTTTGCCAACTCCTATAAGATTATCTTATTGTTTAGATTCAAATACAATGACCATTTTCTAAAGGAATTGGATGAATATGCATATTCCAATCAAGAAAAATATAGTATAGCAATCCAATGTTAAAAAATAGCCACATGGGAAAAGCAAGAATGAAAGACAAAACTGAGAGTCCAGGAGGTTGGGCGCATGTGAAGAATATAAAAACCCAGAATCCAAACCCTGTCGTTGCATTGTCCTCACAACACCCCAAGAAGAACTCAAAAAAAGCCTTGCCAGGAATAGCCTGCTATTATCTCCCAGAATGGTCTTTGAATTTAGATCTCTTATTAAAAAATTATTAAAAGTACAATATAAACTTAATATAATAGCGATCCTAACATCTTCAGCCACATAATCTAAGTTCATAGATGGAGCCCACCCTCCTTCTCAGACCCCGCTTACTGACACCTACATTGACTCATTGTTCCACAATCCATAAACAGATCTGCAATTTGTGGTTGACAAATCTTATTCCTTGCAGCCAACACAATCCAAAGAAGACAACCTTGCTTTTTTCATCAACTGTAAAGGCAACTTGGGCTAGATATATTTTCCAGGCTAACATAAAAAAAGCTTCTTAAAATGTGTCTCCCTTTTTATAATTCACATAGCAACACATTTTTTCTACTGATTTGGGCACAGTTACTCACAGTCTCTCATTATCACAAGTAACTGAAATTTTTATTTTTTAGCTTTTTATTCTTTCTTCCTTTATTATTTTTCTGCATCGCGGTTTTAAAAAGAAGCAAAAAAGACAAAAATGAACTTGCAGATTTCATTACACACACTATACATTAATTTCAGAGTTTTTTAAACTCGTGTGTGTGTGTGTGTGTGTGTGTGTGTGTGTGTGTGTGTTTCCTGATAATCTGAGGTTTTGTTTGAATTCTTTTCTCTACTCCTTTCAAAATATACAAAAGAAAAGAATCTGGGGAAGAAGTAAAATTCATCACCAGTAAACTGCACCTGCCTTGTTTTCACTATTTTAACTACCCTTACCAATAAAATAGTAAACAATTTGCATAAATTACCCATACCAACTATACCAAAAATATTGTTCTACTGACTTTCTTTATGACAAGCTTTAGAACCATGACCATTCTTGGAACTTTCAAATGTCTTTCATAATTTAAATGCTAGTTTTCCACATGCCCAAACATTTCATGACAGATTTCTTTATTATTTATTAACAAAGGCAATGCTAACATGTGTTCAAAGAATTTGGTTTTTAATGGAAAACCATCGGTTGTATATTTTTTAAAAAACTAACTAAAACTGAGATATTTGAAAGGATAAGGTAAAGAGGGCAATTATTAAAGTTTAAATTCATAGAATACAAAATATCTAATTATATTTTTCATATCATCATGAACTATAAATATGTTAATTATAGTTCCTTCTTTATGTGTTATTTGTATGAAATAAAAGTGGAATTGATTAAAATTAAAAATTCATAAATTGGCACTTTTGTACTTTTGTGACTAAACAATTCTTCTTGGCAAAGGTTTTTGTTTGTTTTGTTTTAGTTTGGGGGCCACACCTGGCAGTAACAGTAGTTAAAACTGGCCCTATGCTCAAGGCTAACTACTGACAGGACTCAGGGACCATATGGAATGACAGAGATCCAAATTGGGTCAGTTCCATGCAAGATAAGTGCCCTAGCTATTATGGTTTCTCTCTGGTCACTGTTAAAGTTCTTTGTACACTTGCCTGATTCAATACTCTGTGCTCTCCTCCAAACCAGACACTATCATTAGCCTTAATCCCTCAGTCCTTCACATAAAAGGTATTTAAGAGCATTTTCAGAGAGCTGCACAAAGTTTCTGTCATTAGAGCAAGTATATATTACAATTCTTTCAGACAAATAAAGAAACCAAATCTCATTTTAAGTGACTTAATTCAGAGCTTTCAGTTAAATGATTGTGTTCACTTACTGAGTGCTGTTATCAAGGACCCTTAGATGTGCCAGACTCCAAAGGCACAGCCAAAAATAAGAGATAAGCATTATCATGAAGTAGCTAACATTCCAATGGGGAGAAATAGTCACAAAAAAAGAATGTATGAAAATAAATGAGATGACTTTTGAGACTACTTCTAGCTAAAGGAAAACAATCAAGTAGAGAGAGAGGACGTAAAGTGACTGGGGTGATAGGCTTTTATTATGAACATGGAAAGTTCTCCCTAAAAACATGATTTGATTCAACTTCTAATACATCATTGCATAGGTAAGTTCAGCCCTAAACTTTAAATTCTGAAAAAAATTACGTTAATAATATTTTAAATCATTATTTTATCATTGTAACAACAAAATTATAATTTTATACTTATAATGTTGCTATCCTCTACCCAGGGGTCAATGTCCTTTCTATTGTCCCAAACCTGCCCCCATGCTTCTCTCCTTTTGACATAGCAATTCTCATTACTGCTTTTTTCCTTCCATTAGAATGAGCTATCTCCTGGCTTTGTTTCTTTATTCTCCATATCCAGTGGAGTGAGCATCTCATCTTTGTTGATTTTCTTCTGAAATCACTTCCTTTATCAGGACTTCTTTATTTTGGTTAACATAAAGCTATCATGTTAAATGCAAGAGAATTAGCAGAGAAAAAAATCAAGAATCAGTACTTGAACCAAGCTGAGAAAGAGAAGTAATATTTCCATAAGATCAATAATGACTGTGAGTAGAAATTCTAGCTAGGCATCAGAAGAAAAGGCTGCCTTGTAGTTGTCATGGTAAAAATGATAGATTTTAGTAATTTATTTTATTTTTTATTAGTTGAGGTATTGTGATTTACAATGTTGTTATGATGATTTCCAGTGTAAATTATTTCAATATGAAACCCATCACCAAGGTATACCCACCTTCTTCCCACAATAAAGATCCCCAATGTCCCCCAAAATATTATCTATTACCTGAATCAAGGGAGAGTAAAGTGTATAATCATACTTTGTTATATTTCTAAATTCTTCTTTGTATATTTAAGACATAGATAATTTATTATTGTTTTTAAGAATTCAAGTGCTGGCCAGGGCGATAGAACAGCAGTATGGCATTTGCCTTGTACACGGTAGCCTAGGATGGACTGCAGTTTGATCCCCCGGACCCTCATATAGTCTCCTAAGCCAGGAGCAATTTCTGAGCACATAGCCTGGAGAATCCCCTGAGCATCATAGCATAGGGTGTGGCCCAAAATCCAAAATAAAAAAAGAATTTAAATGTATATCATGTATATTTGTTATGTAAAACATAGGAGATAGATTTTTTCTAGTTATATTGATAAACATATCTTCCAAATTAAATAAAAAGAAAACATTTAATTGTCTTTCAGATATTGATGAACTAAATCAGGCCCCAACTTAAAAAAAAAAAGTTGACTTAAAAGTTTATTGTGCTCTACATAGAGCTTTCAGAGAGAATTTCAGCCTCATTTTCTGATCTGCCTCCCATTTGTAATTAGTAGAAGGCTGGAAATTTAAGCAAAATAAATATAAATGAAATAAAACAGATGGTTTTGTCTCTAAAGAGCATCAGTTTACTATTTCTAGTCATCAGTATCTAAATGTTTATTAATTACAAATACTCTGATCATTTTAATTGCTGCAGAGATTTAATCTCATAGCTGTGTTTTCCTTTATTCAGAACTAATTTATGTTGAAGCACAGATACACAGATTCCTGGGATTCCTTTTCTACAGTCACAGTTGTTAAGTTAGAGTGTGTACTACTCACTTTGTTTTCCAGGTTTAAAATCCAAGAAAAATTCTCTATACTCTTTCTGATATTCATTAGGATCCTTAACCTAACTAATTCACTTCATAGAAGGGCCAAGTGTTTGTGCTTCAGTGATTTTATTCAAGACAGATGTAAATTCATAGCAAGGCAAAGGTTAGAACATAGAACTCTGGGTAATTAGCTTTAATATTGAATGAGGTTTACAATGAATTCTCACAAGAAGTCTTTGGCTATTACTTATCAAGGTTACACCAAGTAGTGACCTAACCAAAGTACTTTAGAAAAATAGTGCAATGACCAATAATGCCATGTGGCATTGTTCCTCTTTTGCACAGACAAATTAAAATGGGAAAATACTACACATACATACAAGTTATTATCTAAGAGACAGAAACACATAAATCTTATAATGCAGTGGGACGTTACATCCTAAACACTGTCATAATGACCTGGCTCAAATCACAGAAGAACGGGGCATTGTCCATTCACCCCTGAACCAGGGAATCCATCTACAAAACAACAATGGTTTTCTATAACATCACCTGGAAGCAGTGCTCTACCAGGGAAGACCCTACCGCTACCCTGGCATTGACATACTCCAAAGAGGGCTCCCTAATACCCAGACTTATCAACAACAACAAAAACCTGCTTTCAGGGCAGGGCTTTCCACATTGCCCTCTAATTGTGAGGTGAAACTAGAGGACACTCCACATCATTCTGACTTTGATGTAGAATATGCACAGAATTTATGATCTTTTTTTTTTGAAAAGTGATAGCATTTATTAATTTGCATGATCATTTTTGTGGTATACAGTATATAAATTAATGTTTATTTTTGACTGATAGCCATCATTAACATTAATATAGTACTGAGAATATATCAAATATTCCACATATTTGTTAAGTGGATTTTTTAATGAAATAATTTTTATTTTGACCAAAGTGGATTACAAATCTTTCACAGTAATATTTTAGGTACATAGTGACATTGAATCGGGGTGTTCTCACCACCATAAACCTGACACCAACAACAGCGACTGTGCAGAAATAAAAAAGTTTATTGGCACTACAGACAAACTTGGATGGACAATCTAGTATGCCTGGAGCCTAGAGTTGGTCTTATGCCAGAAAATGTCAGGGGTAAGGTCTCCTTGTATTTAGACCAAGGCTTTTCCTTTCCATGCCCCCATATTTTGCTGGGAATATGCAAACAAAAATTGCCACTCTAACACCGTTTTTACTGTATTTCTTTAACTCTTATCCTTAAAAGAGAGAGAGGAAGAAAAAAAGCTTATTAAACCTTCTACTAGGCCTTTAATGAGTTAATTGGTGATTCAATTATTTTCAAAAATATACTTGCTACATAACCTTTCTCTTCCATCTCATTAGTTTCTCTATTTTTAAAATAACTTTGCCTTTGTTCTTCCTGAAAAAATTTATTATGCTCAATTGTCTCAACTATGTGATATATATTCTTTAAATAAATTTAAAAAATAATAAAAGAAAAATGGTGCAATGAAAAAGAAATATTATTTCAAAAATATAAAAGCATAGTTTATCAACATTAAGAAAAAACTTTTGTGACCAAAGATTAACTGACCCCAGGACGTGGCAGCCGCTCAGGGAGCAGCTGTTTGTTCTGCAGGGCTACATGTCCTGCCCTCCCCACACACATCTACCCCTGCCTGAAAACCTGCTCTGCACTCTCTAGGCACCCCGAAGTGAAGGAAGATGAAAACTGCACGCAGGGTAAATGACTTAAATAAAACTTTATTTATACTTCATTAGAAAAAGAAAAAATTTTGTTCTTACCAGAATACTCATATATGCATAGATAATATAAATTATTTAAATAAATAATTTAATACATAATTTAATATAAATAAATATTTGCTAAATAATTGTTTAATTTTTTATTAATTTAGTGCAAAAGAAGATACTATTACCTTTTTTTCTTATAGTCATGAACTGGAAGACTCAGAAGTAATGTCATCCAAGACTAAGTAAGAGTAAAAGATTTAGTTTTAAGATATAGAAGCCAGATCCTGTGTGTGGCTCATCTGCAGACGGCTCGCCTTCCCTGGAGCCTTCCCTGGAGGTGAGTTTACAAGCCCAGAAAGGGGAAGCCGCTGAACTCTGCTGGAACTCAGATGCCAGCACCTCTATCTGCCTGTCTTCTGTGCTGTGCTCCATTTTCGACCTGATTTCATCCTCTGTGTGGCTCATCTGAGGACGGCTCACCTTCCCTGGAGCCTTCCCTGGAGGTGAGTTTACAAGCCCAGAAAGGGTGGAGCCAGAGGAGCATGGGCCGCTCCACTTAACTTCCTGGCCGTGCACATCATTTAGCCAATGAATACAACCACAACACGTAGAAAAACTCACAAGTGTGACAATGGGGAAACAACGCAGGCCAGCGTCAGACATAGAGAATGACAATGGCAACTCTGATGACTTGAACATGACCAACTAACTAGTCAGTCTCTCAGATAGGGAGTTTAGAGTCACAATATGGAAGATGTTCAAAGAACTCAAAGAAAGTATAGAAGAGAACACTAATAAGAATCGAGAGAATACAAAGATAGAAATCAGAAAACTCCAAACTGAAATTTCAGGTCAAATAACAGGTCTGAAAAACTCAGTAGATGAATTGAAGAAAAACATGTTTGAGCTTTCCCATGGGTTTTCCCATGCAGCTGAGAACATAATTAGAACACTGGAAGATGAGATAAATAACAACTCCATACAGCAGAAGAAATTGAAAAAAAAAGCCTTACACCAAATGATCAAACAATGGAAAAATTACTCAAAGAATGGGAACAGATGAAAATAGAAGTCTATGATAAGCTCAACAGAAACAACTTAAGAATAATTGGAGTCCCAGAGACCCAGGAAAAAAGTTTCCAGGAAGAATCAATGGTGAAGAACATCATTGAAGAGAAACTACCAGGGGCCAGGTGGTGGCGCTAGAGGTAAGGTGCCTGCCTTGCCTGCGCTAGCCTTGGACAGACCATGGTTCAATCCCCCGGCGTCCCATATGGTCCCCCAATCCAGGAGCAACTTCTGAGCGCATAGCCAGGAGTAACCCCTAAACGTTAATGGGTGTGGCCCAAAAACCAAAAAAAAAAAAAAAAAGAGAGAGAGAGAGAGAGAGAGAGAGAGAAACTACCAAAGCTAAAGAATACATGTGATCAAATCCTACATGACCGAAGAGTACCAACTAAAAGAGACCCCAGAAAAAACACCCCAAGACACATCCTATTCACAATGACAAATCCCACAGATAGATAGAGAATACTGAAAGCAGCAAGATCGAAAAGAGAAATTACATTCAAGGGAACATCCTTGAGATTTACTGCAGACCTGTCACCGGAAACACTCAAAGCCAGAAGGCAGAGGTGGGACACAGTGACAAAACTCAATGAAATATATGCTTCGCCTAGAATACTACACCCAGAAAATCTCACTTCAGGTTTGAAGGGACAATACATAGTTTCACAGACAAACAACAGCTCATAAACTTTACAGACTCAAAACCATCCTTAAAAGAAAAACTGAACTGCCTACTTTAAGACAAGACTGAACAACAGACACACCAAACTTCGATATAAAGATGGCACTAACTCCCAGGACAATTCTTTCTCTCAATGTCAATGGACTAAATGCACCAGTTAAGAGACACAGAGTGGCTAAATGGATCAAAAAACTCAATCCAACCTTCTGCTGCCTACAAGAAATGCACCTGAATAGTCAGAACAAACATAGACTCAAAATAAAAGGCTGGAGGAAAATCATCCAAGCAAACAACACCCATAAAAAAGCTGGAGTGGCCATACTAATATCAAATGATGCAAACTTTACACTCAGGAAAGTTGTAAGGGACAAAGATGGACATTTTGTATTAATCAAGGGATACATACAGCAGGAAGAAATCACTCTCCTAAACATATGTGCACTGAATGAGGGGCCAGCAAAATATTTAATAAAATTATTGACAAATCTGAAAAATAATATCAATAACAACACAATAATTGTGGGAGACCTCAACACGGCATTGTCAACACTTGACAGGTCAACCAGACTGAAGACCAACAAGAATATACTAGACCTGAAAAGACAAATGGAAGAAAGAGGCCTAGTAGATATATACAGGACACTCCACCCCGAGAAGCCTGGATACACATTCTTCTCTAACGTACATGGGACATTCTCCAGGATAGACTACATGCGAGCACATAAAACATACCTCCATAATATCAAGAGGATAGAAATTTTGCAGGCTACCTTCACTGACCACAAGGCCCTGAAATTATATGTAAACTACAAAGGAACACAGAAGAAAATCTTTAATACCTGGAAGTTAAACAGCCTCATACTCAATAACCAGTGGGTCTGACATGAAATCAAAGAGGAAATCCAAACCTTCCTAGAAACAAATGACAATGGAGACACAAACTATCAGAACCTATGGGACACAGCAAAAGTAGTACTGAGAGGAAAATTTATAGCTTTGCAAGCACACATAGGAAAGAAGAAGGGGCATACCTGAATAGCTTAATGACGCAGCTCATAGAATTAGAAAGTACTCAAAAAAAGGACCCAAAAATAGGGAGACAGAAGGACATAACAAAGCTGAGAGCAGAAATCAATGAAGTGGAAACCAAAAAACAATCCAAAAAATCAACGAAAGCAGAAGTTGGTTCTTTGAAAAAATAAACAAGATTGATAGACCACTGGCAAAACTAACAAAGAAAGAAAGAGAGAGAAAATTGATAACTCGTATTAGGAACGAAAAAGGAGAGATCACTACTGATATGGTAGAGATTCAAAGGGTAATCAGAAACTACTTTGAGAAACTCTATGCCACTACAAATGAAAACCTGGAAGAAATGGATAAATTCTTGGAATCTTATAATCTTCCACGATTGAATGAAGAGGATGTAGCATATCTAAACACACCCATTACTATTGAGGAAATTAAGACAGTAATCAAATGCCTGCCCCAAAACAAAAGCCCAGGCCCAGATAGATTTACTAATGAATTCTTTCAAACCTTTCAAGAGGAACTACTACCAATCCTGGCAAGACTCTTTCATGAAATTGAAAAAACAGGAAAACTTCCAAATAGCTTTTATGAAGCCAACATCACCTTGATACCTAAACCAGACAGAGATGCTACGAAAAAAGAAAATTACAGACCAATATCGCTGATGAACGCAGATGCAAAGATCTTCAACAAAATCCTGGCAAATAGGATTCAATGCCTCATTAAGAAGATCATCCACTACGATCAAGTAGGTTTCATCCCAGGAATGCAAGGCTGGTTTAACATCCGTAAATCTATCAACATAATACACAACATCAACAACAACAAAAAAATAGAAATGACATGATCATATCAATAGACGCAGAGAAAGAATTTGATAAGGTCCAACACCCATTCTTGATCAAAACTCTCAGCAAGATGGAAATGGAAGGAACCTTTCTCATTATAGTTAAGGCCATCTACCACAAGACAGAGGCAAATATTGTCCTCAATAAAGAAAAACTGAAAGCCTTCCCTCTAAATTCTGGCACAAGACAAGGCTGTCCTCTCTCACCACTTCTATTCAACACAGCACTGGAAGTACTTGCTATAGCGATTAGGCAAGAAAAAGATATCAAGGGAATCCAGATAGGAAAGGAAGAAGTCAAGCTCTCACTGTTTGCAGATGACATGATACTCTACTTAGAAAACACTAAAGTCTCTACAAAAAAGCTTCTAGAAACAATAAACTCATATAGCAAGGTGACAGGCTACAAAATTAACACACAAAAATCAATGGCCTTTCTATATACCAATAGTAATAAGGAAGAAATGGACATTAAGAAAACAACCCCATTCACAATAGTGCCACACAAACTCAAATATCTTGAAATCAACTTGACTTAAAAAGTGAAGGACCTACACAAAGAAAACTATAAAACTCTGCTCCAAGAAATAAGAGAGGACACGCGGAAATGGAAGCACATACCCTACTCATGAATTGGAAGGATTAACATCATTAAAATGGCAATACTCCCCAAAGCATTGTACAGATTTAATGTGATCCCTCTAAAGATACCAATGACATTCTTCAAAGAAGTGGATCTGGCATTTTTTTTAATATTTTTTAAATTTATTTAAACACCTTGATTACATACATGATTGTGTTTGGGTTTCAGTCATGTAAAGAACACCACCCATCACCAGTGCAACATTCCCATCACCAATGTCCCAAGTCTCCCTCCTCCCCACCCGACCCCGCCTGTACTCTAGACAGGCTCTCCATTTTCCTCATACATTCTCGTTCTTAGGACAGTTCAAAATGCAGTTATTTCTCTAACTAAACTCATCACTCTTTGTGGTGAGCTTCCTGAGGTGAGCTGGAACTTCCAGCTCTTTTCTCTTTTGTGTCTGAAAATTATTATTAAAAGGGTGTCTTTCATTTTTCTTAAAACCCATAGATGAGTGAGACCATTCTGTGTTTTTCTCTCTCTCTCTGACTTATTTCACTCAGCATAATAGATTCCGTGTACATCCATGTATAAGAAAATTTCATGACTTCATCTCTCCTTACAGCTGCATAATATTCCATTGTGTATATGTACCACAGTTTCTTTAGCCATTCGTCTGTTGAAGGGCATCTTGGTTGTTTCCAGAGTCTTGCTATGGTAAATAGTGCTGCAATGAATATAGGTGTAAGGAAGGGGTTTTTTGTATTGTATTTTTGTGTTCCTAGGGTATATTCCTAGGAGTGGTATAGCTGGAACGTATGGGAGCTCGATTTCCAGTTTTTGGAGGAATCTCCATATCGCTTTCCATAAAGGGTGAACTAGACGGCATTCCCACCAGCAGTGGATAAGAGTTCCTTTCTCTCCACATCCCCGCCAACACTGTTTATTCTCATTCTTTGTGATGTGTGCCATTCTCTGGGGAGTGAGGTGGTATCTCATCGTTGTTTTGATTTGCATCTCCCTGATGATTAGCGATGTGGAGCATTTTTTCATGTGTCTTTTGGCCATGTGTACTTCTTCTTTGTCAAAGTGTCTGTTCATTTCTTCTCCCCATTTTTTGATGGGGTTAGATATTTTTTTCTTGTAAAGTTCTGTCAGTACCTTGTATATTTGAAATTCGTTTGGAACAATAAACACTCTAGAATAGCTAAAGCAATCATTGGGAAAAAGAATATGGGAGGGATTTCTTTCTCCAACTTTAAATTTTACTACAAAGCAATAGTTATCAAAACAGCGTGGTATTGGAATAAAGACAGGCCCTCAGATCAGTGGAACAGGCTTGAAAACTCGGAGAATGTTCCCCAGACATACAATCACCTAATTTTTGATAAAGGAGCAAGATATCCTAAATGGAGCAAAGAAAGCATCTTCAACAAGTGGTGTTGGCACAACTGGCTAGCCACTTGCAAAAAATTGAACTTAGACTCCCAGCTAACATCATGTATGAAGGTAAAATCCAAATGGATGAAAGACCTTGATATCAGACCCAAAACCATAAGATATATAGAACAACACGTAGGTAAAACATTCCAGGACATTGAGACTAAAGGCATCTTCAAAGAGGAAACTGCACTCTCCAAGCAAGTGAAAGCAGAGATTAACAGATGGGAATATATTAAACTGAGAAGCTTCTGCAACTCAAAATAAATAGCGCCCAGGATACAAAAGCCCCCCACTGAGTGGGAGAAATTATTCACCCAATACCCATCAGGGGCTAATATCCAAAATATACAAGGCACTGACATATATTTACAAGAATAAAACATCTAATCCCATCAAAAAATGGGGAGATGAAATGGACAGACACTTTGACAAAGAAGAAATACAAATGGCCAAGAGACACATGAAAAAATGCTCCACATCACTAATCATCAGGGAGATGCAAATCAAAACAACTATAAGGTACCACCTTACACCCCAGAGATTGTCACACATCACAAAAAATGAGAACAAGCAGTGTTGGCGGGGATGTGGAGAGAAAGGAACTCTTATCCACTGCTGGTGGGAATGCCGTCTAGTTCAACCTTTATGGAAAGCAATATGGAGATTCCTCCAAAAACTGGAAATCGAGCTCCCATACAACCCAGCTATACCACTCCTAGGAATATACCCTAGGAACACAAAAATACCATACAAAAATCCCTTTCTTACACTTATATTCATTGCAGCACTATTTACCATTGCAAGACTCTGGAAACAGCCAAGATACCCTTCAAAAGATGAATGGCTAAAGAAACTGTGGTACATATACACAATGGAATATTATGCAGCTGTCAGGAGAGATGAAGTCATGAAATTTTCCTATACATGGATGTACATGGAATCTTTTATGCTGAGTGAAATAAGTCAGAGAGAGAGAGAGAGATATGCAGAATGGTCTTACTCATCTATGGGTTTTAAGAAAAATGAAAGACATTCTTGCAATAATAACTTTCAGACACAAAAGAGAAAAGAGCTGGAAGTTACAGCTTACCTCATGAAGCTCACCACAAACAGAGATGAGTTTAGTTAGAGAAATAACTATGTTTTGAACTATCCTAATAATGAGAATGTACGGGGGAAATGGAAAGCCTGTCTAGAGTACAGGCAGGGGTTGGGTGGGGAGGAGGGAGATTTGGGACACTGGTGATGGGAATGTTGCACTGGTGATGGGTGGTGTTCTTTACATGACTGAAACCCAAGCACAATCATGTATGTAATAAAGTTGTTTAAATAAAAAAATTTTAAAAAGATATAGAAGCCAATTCTCAGATATATCTGAATAATGAAATAAATGTCTGATGCTAAATGCAAATAGCTGAAGCTCCAAAGCCATCAAATTCTTTATTGCATTTATCAATGTTGAAAATAGGGTTTAAATTAAGAGCCAGTTTGTTCTGTTCTGTGTAATATTTTCCATTAAATAAATAAATGTTCTTTTTTGTGTACTTATTTTCAATGGTAGGTTTTATTTTTTAAAAAAGCCTTTTGAATAGAGAATATTGGTTCAAAGATAAAGGCTATAATTTTGTTCCTATGCTCATAGATTGGTTATCTAATATTTTCACCCATATAATTGGTTCAATAGCAATAATTTGTTTTGTTAAATTTTAAATGTTACATTGTATGAATGACACAGGCTTATTGCTTACTTAAGAGTCCTGTATATAAGCACAAATACAATAAATACAAAAACACTATCTATTTATTATCTACCTACACATAATTAAAATTATTTCTCATAATTTTACTTTTGAACGGTTAAGAAGAATAAATCAGTATCATGACACATTAATAAAAACTTATAACCACATAAGTGTATAAGTATGTATAAAACTATATATTATGTAACTCCAGTCTCAATCTTTCAGAAAAAATTAGCTTAAACTTTCTTGAAACAAAATACAGTAAAAATGTAATAAAAAAGACCACAGAATTTAGTTTCTAGAGACCAAGGTTTAGGTTTCAACTCTTCATATCTATGGTTAGACATTTATTTAATATTTATGAATTCATTAGTAACCATGCAAGAGAAGTAAAAACAGATTCATTTGCTCCACCTATATAAAGCACAGCATCATAGTAAAACATGTCAAAGCATATAAAATTATTAATTATATTCCTAGTAAGTAAAAAAGAAAAAATTAAGGATAGAATTTGCTTACTCTGTTAGGTTCCAGAAGAACTTATACAATTAAAAGATAGCAAAAGAAACTTATAAGTACAAACACCAGTTGTTCATCTTATCGAAGATTTGGTTATATTATAATATGATCAGATATCCACTAAAACCAGAAAAGTATGAAGTAGTGCTATGTCCATTTCACTGAAAGTAGTTATTCTTTATTGATCAAACATATTTTAATTAAGGCCTTAGATCAGTCTATTTTTATAATGCCTAAGGTAACTTTATTTGGAATTATATTTTAAATGAGTTTTTAGTACAATCTAGATTAAATTAAATTCCTATGTAACTAGATCAAAGAATTATATTAAAATAATTAAGTTTCTAAAAAATGACCAGGCCTAAACACCAAACCCAAAGTCAATGATAACAGAGTCAAAATAACCCAATCTACAAACTATAGACAAAGGGGACCTGTCACAGTAGCAGTCCAGGGGGCAAAGGGAGTGGTATGTGATGCATGCCAGGAACAGGAAAGGAGGAAGGACAACACTGGTGGTGGGAATGATCCTAACTCACTGCCACATTGTACCTTAAATATAACTGTAAAAGATTTGTAATTCACACTGCTTACAATAAACATTATTTTTAAAATAATGTCTTCAAAAAGAGACATTTTAAGATATTATAAGGTTTCATATCAAATTATACGGGAGTGAAATTGATACAAAGATTTTGCCAATTTAAAAGTCAAAGATGAGTTTCTCTTACAGTATGGTGTGAATGTTAGAATAGAAAAGAATGTAGCTTCCTAAGATTTCTGCTTCAAGTTTGGATTTAGACAAAAAAAAATACACAATAAAATCCTCAGTTTTTCAAAGCGATTTTTACTGCACATGTTAAGCCTAAACACTATGCTTATTTTAATTGGCTTACAATCAATTATTCTAATTCTATTCTTAATAGTACAAAAATAGATACGATGAAATACTTTTCTTCTAATTAAATGTTTTTAAAAATACACTTAAGGAGAGGAGCAAAAACAAACAGCTTGGGATCCACCCACCATCCTAAGTACCTTTCTAAACTGCGTCTTTTAGGGATGATTAGAGAATGAGTTTGTAATCCTCAATTCTGCTTAAGGATATCTTCCCTAATCTTTCATTTTATAAAGAAAACTAGGGCAACAGTATTATAGCTTCTTTTAGCTCCTGGTTACATTAGAACATCACTCTACCTGCTCCTACCCCGGAACTACACAACTAGCAATCAGCTCCTCTGAAGAGGGGTTTTGGGGACTTGCTTTCTGGATTCTATGAAAAATAATCCAGGTCACAAATTATGCTTAGTTCTATGTCAGGTATGCATCATGCCACATATTCCTCTTCAGTTTTTTTCCAATCATGGTGAAACGTTTAGGAACCTTATTTTCTTCGGGAAAAGAATGAACCTTTCTCAGAATCATATTGAAGGTGGAAAAATTTTAAAAAGCAGCCAACGGTTGATGTAGTGAGGACTATTCTGAAGAGATCAAAAGCTTACCTGCCAAAAGTTGATAGTTATCAGAAAACACAATGGAGTTATCCTGACATAAGCATTATCCTTTCTATAGTCTCATTTGTTCCCTACTCATTTAATTCAAGGAGAAAAAGTGCACCAATAATTGCCAAAGTAGGTAACACAAAGTTTCGTGAGAAAGTTTCAATATTTTTCTATATAGAATTTCATTATCTTATCTATATAGCGTCCATTTCTGTGTGCATTTAAATCAGCATCATTTCTCTAAATCAAGGTTTACATTATATATAAATGCAAAGAAATAAGTTGGTCTTCTGATCAATTTTTATGCCTCACACGGATATTTAACAAAAGAACTATAATTAAACAACTTTCCAAAATGTATCAAAAGCACGGTTATAGAACAAAATACCTTTATATCAATTTTTAATTGGAAAACCTACAAGTTTACTAGATCATAACGTTCATCTCTATGAATTATTATCGAGAAGGTAACCAACTGATTTATGTTTTAACTGGGATCTGAACAAAAGCCTAGCTTAGAATCAGAGATATTTTATGATACATAAATATGAATTGTTGATAGAAGAAACTTCTAAATATTTTAACAATTTATTACCAATTAGCTGCCTATAATAAATATTTATTCACATAGAGATAAAATATAAGCTCTGGGATGCCTTGAAGAACTATAATTTTGTAGAGATGAGCCATGACAGTTGTGTCTTTGAAGATAAAAACATTTTCTACATATTGAAGAATAATTAAAGATGTCAATTTTGCATATACTTGATTAAAGAGTAATCTCCTAAATACTCATAGAACTTTAAAAGTAAATCAATTTGCTTTCTTATTAATAGTTGCAACATTCTATGCAAAAGCTTATTACTCTACCAGTAAAAATTAGTATCATTACCCAACCACAATCATGTTTGTAATCAAGATTTGTAATCATATTTGTAAATAAAAGATTTAAAAATATTATAAATAAAATATTAAAAAATGGTATCATTGGTATATTTATTAGTAGTAGTATATAGACTTTACTCAAAATGTACCAACAATTGTTGGCATAAATAAGTTGAAAATGAATACCAGAGAAGTTCATGAGACTATTGCAGATTCCACATTATAAAAAGTAGCTATGCCAACTTGCAGGTCTATGAAGATATTGCTCTCCTGAAAAGTTCAGTGTCACTGACAAGTATAATTAATAAAACAAACAAAAATAAATAACTACATATAATATTTTCTAAAATACTCTGCCTTAGGGGATTCAAGTGATAACACAGCTATAGGGCTTTGCATGCTGAAGACCCTGGATGGACACAAGTTTGATTCCCATCCAACTCATATGGTCCCCAAGCCTGCCAGGAGTAATTTCTAAGCACATAGCCTGGAGTAACACCTGAGTGTAGCCATGTGGGGATCAAAAACAAACAAAAATATTCTGTCTTGAATTTGAACCTAAATCAGAACAGTCAATGAACCAATTAACCAAAGGTTCAGGGTTTCATCTTTATTTTGTGATTCATTTTTTAATTTATTTTTTAAAATGCATCACATAATTAATGTAGTTGATAATAATACATTTGTTTCTTAAGAAGTAAAAGCACAGTTACTGAAAAATACAAAGAAAATATAAAAAAGGAATGAAGAGATAGCACAGCTGTAGGGAGTTGGCCAGAAATTCAAAGCACAAGTAGTGCCAATATGACATTTAGGGTGTGTATTCCTAGTAGAAGAAATATATATGGGTGGATAATACCCAGACTTGCTCCAAGAAGCACTAGAGATATCAGTCAAGAACCAGTATGCCTGAAATGTGGCCAGATTAGTATCTCCAAAGAGAAACAGAGGGGTAATGAGGCAGGGTCATCAGGAAAACGGTGATTCTGAGTGATGGAGGCAGCAGGAGTAGCTTCAAGAGGGTCCACCTCTTCTCCTGAGATGGCCAGGTTTCTGCTGGCCAGAGTACGTTTGACAGCTCAGTTTACATCTCGTTAAAGAAAAGAGTGAGTCTGTAGAGTTGATCTATGTCGTTATTCTTAACACTTTTTAATATAAACTTTTATTCATTTATGGGTTGGAGTGTGTGTTTAGGAACTCTTGGTGCTCAGGGGTTATTCCTGGCTCTGCACTAAGGAGAAACATCTCAAAGTGCTCATGGGACAATATGTAGTACCATAAATTGAACTGAGACCTGTCACATGTAAAGTAAGCACCTTATACTTGTACTATGTGTCCAGCTTGGAACTTTGGAGTAAGTTTAGTTTTTTTTTCTCATTCCTTATCAGAATTCTAGCTCTTATACATATCCACTGAAAAAAAGTCAAGTATTCAACACATATTTCTACTTGAATAGTACCATCTGGATGTATAAGGAACTTTAAAATAAAGATTAAATAGAAGTAATGTGTAGATGTATAAATACCTATGTTGTTTTAGTCCTGATAATTGTAACTCCAAAATTTCAGTAATATTTTATCATTTAAAGTAAAACGGGGAACTGGGACCAGAGTAATAATACAAAAGATAGGGCATTAGTAGGTCATTTGTCTTTGTTTTGGTCTGGTTTTGAAACACACCCAGGAGTGTTCAGGAGTTACACCTGGCTCTGCACTCAGAATTCACTACTTTCAGGCTCAGGGGATGGACATAAGGAATTGAACCCAGATTAGCTATGTGTAAGGAAAATGCTCTACCTGTTGCACTATTGGACAATTATCTCAGATGATGCTAACTCAGGTTTGATCCCTGGTATCCCACCTGCTTCCCCAAACACTACCAGGAGTAATTTTTGAGTAAGCCCTGAGCACTGCCATATGTGATCCCAAAATTAAAAAAGTAAATAAACAAACAAAAATAACTCAAATAAAGTAATAAGGGACCTAAGATCAAGAGGAAATTATCTAGCAAATACCTAATGAACTGTGTGAATACAAGACTACCCAAGTCATCTTTTCTCAATCTCATAAATTTATAAAATCCACTAAAAAAAAAAGACCCCTTTATAGCCTAAAGAAGAACCAAGTTATATGAACCAGTTTAAATGTAGTTGTGCTCTAATAATAATAGTGCATTGAATTATCTAATTTATAGTTTCATCTTACAAAGAAAATAACTTATTAAATTTGGTCTTAAAATGAATTTTCGATGTTTAAATATCAGGAATTAATTTATTCAACCATATAGTAACTGAAATAAAAATCCCAATTGAAAGCTTACAGTGTGCCAAGCACTAAATATGGAGCCAAGAATAGAACCTGAATAAGACATAATTACTTGCTTAAGATGGTCAGGGGGCAGAGCAAGAGCACTGCAGATAGGGCATTTGCCTTACATGCAGCGTTCAAAAAGTTCCCTGAATCCCTGGCATCTTATTTGATTCCCAAAGTACCACCAGGAAGAATTCCTGAGTGTAAAGAGAGGGACAAACTCTGAGCATCAATAAATATGCTAAGCCCTAGTCCCTGAAAAAAAAATGCCAGGGAGATAGACAACAAAACACTACTGATTATGATAAATGATTATACAACCAAAAAGAACTTTGGGGAAAATTCTAAAATTATAAAATTATAATTTCAGAACTGCATGAAAAAGACACTTACATAGAAGCATAGGACATGAATGAATTGTGTATCATTATGTATAAACATAAATATGATGCTGAAAATGAAAGTTCAGGGGCTGAACTTAATATTTTGAACTTTATCTTGAATTCTACAAGGAGCCATCAAAGAACTATAAGTTCAATACAAGGTATTTGTTACAAAAAATATTATTATAGAAGTCATGAGAATAAAGACATGACTCTATAGAATTAAATGCCATTAAAGAAACTTGTATTCTAGGTTGTCTCTGTTAATGTTTAGGATTTGGCATTTGTCTAGAAAATTTATAAAAGAGACCTCACCAAGGAAAGTATTGAAGACAGATAATAAACAATCTGTAGTCTGACAAAAGTCCACACTTTAACAAAGTAAAAGATTTCAATTTCATGACAGCTAGTTGAAAGGTACCTTAAATTAAATTGAAATAATATTGAAAATAACAGATCTCTCACTTATTTTCTGAGTAAAAGGTCGGTTCTCCCATATTTGACCGAAAAAGGGGAAAACTTGGTATTTAAGGGAATTTCCTTATGGCTTTATGGAACTCTGGATAACACTGGCAATCAATGGTAAGCTTATTTCTACTGAATGTCAAATAATAATGAAATATGTCAGTTGGAAAAAAATTTTAATAAAAGTTCCCTTTTTAAAGACAACTAGTCCTTTATCAGATAATCAAAACGTGAAGACTCTCATCTCAAATCTGAAAGTTTCAAAGAGAGGGGCTAAAGCGGTAATGCAAGCAGTAGGGCATTTTGCCTTGCATGTGCAGACCTAAGACGAACCAAGGTTCGATCCCCCGGCTTCCCATATGGTCCGCCAAGCCCGAAGTGATTTCTGAGTGCATAGCCATGAATAACTCCTACACGTCACCAGATGTGGCCCAAACCCCCCCCAAAGCTTCAAAGAGAATTATGTGGTAAATACACATATTAACTTAGGTATGAATATAATAGAAACTAGATTTGATGGAAAAATTATAAAAAGGGACAGCAAATAAAAATTTCTGGAAAAAGAAGGCAACTTAAAAGAATAAGATTTAACATGTAAGGAAAAAGATGCAGATAACAGTATATTTGGAAGACAGATGTGATACAAGTGTCGAGACAACTAAATAAAGTAAATCTGAGACTCACAACTCAGTGAACCTATGCAAATATTATAGAATAGCTACTAGTATTTCCCTCACATTTTTAAGAAGATGTCAAATATGTTCCATATTTTTACAAGTAAACTACTATTATCATCTGAAAAACATGTAGATTTTGATATGAGTATGAATATGTATATTACAAATCTAAGAAACTTATCAAGTTGTTAATAATGGTGACAGTTATAAACTTCTAAATAGTAAAATGGCACAATAATCAAAATATATACTAGTGTGATAATGTTTAGTGTCATGGAAATTCTCGCTACAAACTAATTGTTATTTTTTTCCTCTTAATTTGATCACTTTTGATATTATAATATATCTAACTTAAGAATATTTACTTCATATATTTTAATATATGTTAATAATGAAAAATCATCCATAATAATTACAAAACTAACCAACTAAATAATAACTCAAATTATGTTTAATTCTATTTTAACTATAGAAAAATCTGTGCTATTAAACTTATTCAAAATAAGAGATCTCAGGACAAAATACAGGAGTAAAGGAGTTTTTCTTTCATACAATTGTACAAAGTTCAAACACCAGCAGCACGTAAGAGCCCTAGAGCACTACCAGGAATGATTCTTTGGCCCAGAACCAGGAGTAAACCCTGGACATTTTGCATGTGGCCCCAAAAAATCCCACAGAGAGAGAAAGAGAGAGATAAATACTTTTTTGCATAGAAGAAGATGCATATGTGAGTATATAAATAAACCTTATTTCCACAGAAAATTGTTAATGTCAAAGCACTGTAAGGATTGGAAGGTAATAATCAAATTTCAAAAACAAAGCAGATTAAAGCAAGAAATTAATGTGAATCTCTCAGAGTTCCTCATAATTCCATGACCCTACTTTTCAAAATGAGTTAAAAAGTAGGGGCTGGAGTGGTGGTGCAGAGCATAAGGTGTCTGCCTTGTGTGTGTTAGCCTAGGATGGACCGTGGTTCAATCTTCCAGTGTCCCATATGGTCCCCCAAGACAGGAGTGATTTCTGAGCGCATAGCCAATCACTGGATGTGGCCCAAAAGGAAAACAAAACAAATAAAACAAAAAACAAAAATGAGCTAAAAAGTAGAAAAACTTACTGTCAAATTATTTTTAAATAACTAATATTTAAAGTCATTCTTAGTGCTAAGTGTAGTAATCTCATCTCCATGTTGTAGAAACCAAAGTAAATATTCTTTGTTATCATAAAGAATAGTTTATGTTTGCAAGTTAGGAATTTTAAGCTTTTTCTTTGAAAACCTCTCAACTCACAAGAACTTTAATACCTAAATTTTCATCTTTAATTCTACAAGTTAAAATAAATTAAGACATTAAAGTCTCAAGAGGGTTTTTTGGTACTGGGTTAAGTTATTCAAAAGGAAGACAAATTTTAAGTCATTAATTTCATATAAGAGGCATGGGAAAATGCATACAAATCAGATCATCAGCATCAGTGATCCCCATTATCTACTGAGTCATGCTTTATTCCCATGGTTTCTCTCAAGAAGTAGTAATTAGCCTCTCCCCTGCTAATCTCAGCGACACATGATTCATGAATCAAGGTCATATTGCCATCGAATATAAAATTTTTCCCACCAACATTTAAAAGTTAAGTCTTACTTTTAACAGGTAAAAAAAACACATACTGAGAAACAAAATACAAGTCGGACTAACATTATCAAAAACCAAAATGAAATCCTTGTAAATTAGTTATATATGCTTTTTCCCAAGCTTGACCTTTGTCAACACATATCCTTCTTAACTACTTTCTTTGATTAGTTAGCCACTGGTCTAAAGGGATAATGGATGAGTGACACATCAGCACAGAAAAGCATAGCAACATCACTGGATGAAAACTATATGAGCATCTTCCTAGCTGGACATCAGGACACTTAGAACCTATTAGAGTTCTCATTTTTCCCTACAGACTGGCCAAGGCTCTCAGTTATCAAGAGACATGCCAGGACAAATGTCTGATGATATTTCTCAAGGGTAATGTGGCTCATATTCAGCACACAAAGCCCAGCCACTCGGTTCATTGAGTGCTCATATTAAATAGTAGCAATCACTTTGCTTTAATTGGGATTAATACTTATTTTTTTCCACATTCTAATTTCCTTAAGAGCAAAACTGGATGAGTTTTAATTATTTTCCTTCCCAGTGTAAATTATGTTTCATGCCCAAGAATCTATCTATCACCTTGAAATAGAGGAAAATTAAGGAAACAGAAATAGACAGAAGAAATAAATATATTAATATTTGAATAGGTAATATAATTTAGAAATCAAACCAAAAACTGAGGATAGACATGCTTGTTAGAAAAGAAACAACTAAACTATCTTTACAAGTAGTATACTAAAAAGATATTTATAGATTTGTATTAGCTCTAATTACTGTGCTTTCATAGTACAACTCTGAAGGTTAAGAAACTCATGATTATTTGCTCGGATGGGCAAATTACTTTTCAAAACACATATAAAAATTAATTATCATACTAATTTACTAAAAATTATTAAGAAAATATATATATGCATATTGTAAAATGTATAAACTATAGTATACAGAGCTTTAAGTTTTAAGAGTATTCTAACAGAACTGATCACTCTAAATTCACATTACAAAACAGGTCCAACACAACATTCTAAAATATAACTTACATAAGTTTATTCATTTATTTCCCAAGGAACTCTTCTTTTAATATATGTCTTTTAATATAGTGTCTTAATATAATTTTAACAAGGCATACACATATTACAGTTCATAAATTATTCAACCTCTGACATAATTACTATGTTTCTTAATTTTTATGATCTTGTCCCTAATTACTAAATTTTTTTTGTTGAGATGGAACAATACTGTGCTGGACATACTATTTCTGTGCTTTAGGGTCATTCCTGTTGATGTTTGGGGAAATTACAGACAGTATTGGGGATCAAATAAGATGAATCACAAGCATAACAAGTAGATATAACCTTGTTTGAACTACTATCTCTCTAGTACTGTAGTATAGTACTGTGTCCTTATGATAAGACATATATGTTGTTCTTTTATGCTATTCCACAAACATTTTTGAGAATGCATATTATGTTTATCTCTCTTGACCCAAGACCAAACTTTAATTACATAGGTCCATGATTGTCCTAAACAAATTAAATGAACAGTTGATCACAGAACGGATGTCTCATCTGAGCAATGGCAGGTGTACACCAAAACTAAAAAAAGAGATGTCAGGGGTGTAAAGATAAATTGCATATAAGTCATTCCCTAAATATTTATAAAAATTATTACAGCAGGGAATTATTTAAAAGATTATGATCATGTAAATATTGTTAAGTATGTGGTAAAGATTAACGTGAATCGGAGTAGATATTAAAATCCTATGTTATTTGATATTTGTAATAGCTTATGGGATTATATTTGACATGGCATCATCACCTTTGATATCATATAGAGTTTCATATCTTGTATGATCTAATATTAAAAATTCAGGGGCCAGAGCAGTGGCGCTAGTGGTAAGACACCTGCGTTGCCAAAGCTAACCTAGAACAAAGTAGGATTTGACACACACACACACACACACACACACCCCGGTGACCCATATGGTCCCCCAAGCCAGAAGCGATTTTTGAGCACATAGCCAGGAGTAACCCCTGAGCATCACCAGTTGTGACCCAAAAAAGAAAAAGAAAAAAAAATTCATAGGCTCAGCATAGTTAAGTCAGGCAATAAAACCATTTAAGAAAGTTGACTGGCTTTCAGAAAAGCCCTCTGAACTCCTATGTTTATTGCAGCACTAGTACAATAGCCAGAATCTGAAAACAATACAAGTGCCTGAAAATAGCTGAGTGAATAAAGAAACTATGGTACATCTGTACAATGGAATATTACACAGCTGTTAGGGGAAAAATGAAATTTGCTTATACATGGATGGATATGGAGCATATTACGTTTAGGGAAATGCATCAGATGAAAGAAAGAGACAGAATAATTGCATTCATTTGTGGGATTAAAAAAAAAAAGATAGTGTGGTAATAATATCCAGAGACAATAGAAACGGAGCTCAATAGGGCCAGTTCAGGGTAGGAAGCTTGCCACAAACAGCAGGAAAGTGTAGTTTAGGAAGAGAAAAGATCATTATAGTTGGAACTGATCACTGGTCAGGGACTAGGTGCTGAAAGAAGATAAAGTGACTTCAACCAGTGTCTAAAAGAAAAAATGAAAGAGAGATAATAAAAATATCTGTCTCACAGGTAGGCAGGGGAGATGACAGCGGGGAGGGAAGGTGGGAAATGAGAACATTAGTAGCAGGAAATATGGATGGTTAAGGATGTTGTACATCGTATATCTGAAACTCAATTGTGAATAACTTTGTAACTGAAAAAAACAACTATATTATGAACAACCCTGTAATCACAGTGTTTAACTGAATTAATTTACAAAAAAGAAAGTTGACTGGCAATTATGAATGAATAATCAACATTTACTATTTAAAGATAAGGTCAATCACATTATCTTTGCTTCTTAAATCATTACTGTTTGGATGTACCAGTAAAACTATATATAATTTACCACTCTGGATTTAACAAAAATAAACATGTTAAGAAAATACCTAAAACTTGAGAATAATTGAGTTTGCTGTACATAAGTGAGCAAAATAAGAATTGACTCTACATTTTCAGGCACACGATGGATCGGATCAGCTAGAAAGTCTCAAATACAAAAATAATTCACAGCATAAAGAGGAGAATATATCCGAGGAAGTCTGATCACACGTTTCACTGATATCTTGATACATTTGACTTTGGAAATTTGTCTGGCATTTATTTTGATTTTGAATTTTGGGCCTTTGGGCCTCTGCTGGTAGTGCTCAGGGGTTATTTCTGGCTCTGCTCTCAGGAATCACTCCTAGCAGGATTCAGGAAACCTATGGGATGCCAAGGATTAAAGCCAGGGCAGCCTCATGAAAGCCAAACACTCAACCTACTGTAACTAAGCTCTCCAGCCCCTTGCCTGGCAGTTAAATAGGAGCTTTCTAATAATCTCATACAAATAAAATCCTCAAATATAAAGTACATTTTTAAAGTTTATCCTTAGTGGAAAATTTTATGCTTTTTAAAAGTATTTGAATAGGGGGGAAGTATTTGAATAATCAAATTATTTTCCTAATAGAGGACTACTGAAAGGAGTAACACATTTTTTATCATAATTGTAGAATGAATCCCTCAAAGGTCTCAGATTTGTGAATGTCATGCTACAAACTAAGGATTTGGCAAATATAATTAGGTTGTGGACTTTAAAAGTGGAATATATAAAGATTATCCTAAATTATCTGGATCTTTCGATTCAATATAATTACCTTATCCAATAAAAGCAGAAGGCAGTTTCTGGCTGGAGGCGGTGGAATAAAACAGAAAGAAAATAAATACTTTTCAAGTGTTAACAAGATCTTAACTCATCATTGCTAAAGTGGGACTATGAAGAAAGAAAGGAGAAGTAATTAGGTAGCCAGTAGTAATGAAGTGGCCTGATTGATAGTCAAAAAAAAAAAAGGATCACAGCTTTCAAATTAAGAAAAAAATGAATTTGACCAATATTGAAAGGAGACAGAATCTTTCCCAGAACTTCCAGATAAGAACCCAAACTAAGGGCCGGAGAGATAGCCTCGCGGTAAGGCTTATGCCTTGCATGCAGAAGGACGGTGGTAAGAATCCCGGCATCCCATAGGGTCCCCTGAGCCTGTCAGGAGCAATTTCTGCGCGTTGAGCAAGGAGTAACCTCTGAGCAATGCCGGATGTGACTCAACCCCCCACCCCAAAAAAAAGAACCCAAACTAGGTTATACATTGATTTCAGTCCAAGAGATCTTGCAAAAGACTCAGAGAAGCCATGTTCCATGTGAACTTCCAATCAATAAAACCAAACTAAAAAAAAATAATTATTATGTTTCTGTTTTAAGCCACTGAGATAGTGACCATAAGTTATAGTGGTAATGGAAAACTCATATATATGTTCTGGCTCAGAATTCAGAATTGCTGAGACAAAACTCTGAAGTGTAATCCTGACCTTAAAGGTATATAAGTGATTTCTGAATTCTGAATGCAGAGAGGAGAGTAACCCCTGAGCATCACTGACTGTGGCCCCCGAACAATATAATACTAATCGGTCTGTACAGGTTACTAATCATCATAAGAACCTTTTTATGGCCAACCATAAACACAGAAAATTTGTGACTCCATTCTAAAATGCAGTCTTTTTCACATGAAGGTTGATTTAATAAAACCAATCCTCAAAATTTAGCTGAGGCATCAGTGAGATACTGCAATTTGGATGTAATTAGAAATTACCATACTGAGTAAAACAAACCCAAGGGAAAAGGACAAGCACTGGATAATCTCACTCAAAAGTAGTATTTAGAGAAATAAAGCAGAACATGACAATATCTATTAATAACAAACCCTGAGCACTAGAGTACAAATTGTGAACACGAGAATAGTGAGCAGGAGGTAGATGGTAAGTTAACATAGAGATCTCTGTACACTATGGTGGTATGGTGAAATAAAGTAATTGTGTACCAAGACCTTAAATGTTAACACTATTGTAAAGATATAACTTAAACTATACTTTTCAATTCTACACAATAAAATAAAAATGTGAGTAAGGAAAAATAGTCCATTAGGATCCCTGAGTTGATAACAGACTTGAAGAGACAAATGGCACCTCTGAGACAGAAAGGAAGGGAAGGCAAGGAGAGGATATGGAGAAGTAAATAAAGAATAAATTACCGTATTTCAATCATTCTTTAAAACAATCACATAAGAGAGAGGTAACACAGAGGAAGGTCTCTTACATTGCGACCAACCTGGGTCAACCTAGCATCCCATATGGCCCCCAGAGCATCTGCCACGAGTGATTTCTGGATGCAGAGATAGGAATAACTCTTGAGCATCACTGGGTTTGGCCCCAAAACAAAAAACAACAAAACATTAATATAGAGAGATATAAACAAAAATAATGAAGGATGAGAATATAAAAACTCTCTTCTCTCTCCTTGATGTGGAAATTACTCAAGTGATTTAATTCATCTGAAGTGAAATGAGACAAATTCACCTTCCCTTAATGTAAAACTGAACAGAAATATGAAAAGAAAATGGTGGGGCCAGAGCAATGGAACAGCGGTAGGGTGTTTGTCTTGCAAGTGGCTGACCCAGGATGGACAGCTGTTCGAACCCTCAGTGCCCCATATGGTCTCCCAAGCCAAAAGCTATTTCTGAGCACATAGCCAGAAATAACCCTGGAGCATCACTGGGTGTAGCCCTAAAAGAGTAAAAAAAAAAAATAGTTTATCTTATGAGTGGAAAATAATAAACATTCATTACTAAGTAAATGTTATCCATACAAGTTTCTTATACACATTTTAATTTAGGATGTTCCTTTTGTGCCTAAGTGCTAAATGGTTTTACTATGAATAATTATAGCCATTATTCATCTAATTGTGAAAATTGCATAATTTTCCTTTCTTACTTTGTTAATATGGTAAATTACATTGATTTTCTCCCAAATAAAGTTCTCTTGCATTTCTTGCAGAAATACCAGGCAGTTAAGTTAAAATCGTTTTGGTTTTGGGGTTTACGCTAAGCAAGGTTCAGGGATTACTCCTGACTATGTGCTCTGTAATTACTCCTGGTAGACTCTGGGAACCAAACGGGATGATGCCAGAGATCAAATCCAAATTGGCTGCATACAAGACAAACTATGGCACTATTGCTCTAGCTAGCCCCTATATTAATGTTTTAAGTAATTACTTTCAGTTTCCCAATATTGGATAATAATTTTGATTGGTTGTTATGAGAGATATATATTTATTCTATCATGCTTTGCTTTTAGAATTTACAAAACTGACCTCAAAAAATAAGTTTGGAAACATTCTTTCTTCATGTAATCTAGAGCTTGTGGAGAGCTGTTATCTCTTGGAGCAGATTATGTTCTCTTTTTAAATAATTTTTAAATTTCATCTTAGGTACTATAATTTAAAATGTGATAATGGCAATATTTCTTGCATAAAACATTCTAACCTCACACCATCTACCAGAGTGTCTGCGTACCTCCACCCTTGTGGCCCCCATCCTCATCTTATCCTCCTTCCCTCTGTCCTAGAGTGGTATACTTCCTACTAAAGACCAGTTCTCAGAGTATTTGTTTTTCCCTACTGTGCTTTTATATATGCCACATATCAGAGAGCTCATTCTGTACTTGTCCTTCTCCATTTAACTTCACTCAGCATAATACTCTCCAGACACATCTATGTGGTATCTGTTCACATGATTTTAATTTTTCTTTTAGCAAAGTATTGTTCTACTGTGTATATGTACCACTATTTCTCTATCCAGTCATATGTTCTTGGTCATTTGTGTTGTTTCCCTATTTGGGCTATTGTGGATAGTTGTAATGAACATAGAAATGAAATTATCTTTAATCTGAACACAGTTTTTT
The DNA here is from genome assembly GCF_024139225.1 of Suncus etruscus. NCBI lineage: Eukaryota > Metazoa > Chordata > Mammalia > Eulipotyphla > Soricidae > Suncus > Suncus etruscus. The sequence continues at coordinate 104,550,706 of NC_064858.1, forward strand.
GGGCCCTTGGGGTAAATGCTAAGAAGTGAAATTATTGAATCATACAGTTCCTAGTTTCTTGATAGTTGCTTTCCTAAAAGACTGCACCAGATGATTTTTCTCACCAGCAGTGGATATAGGTCCTTTTTTCTTCACATTCCTATTATCATCTGTTGTTTTGTTCTTTGTGGTATGTGCTAGTCTCTTTGAGAATTGCTGTTTGTTTTGATTTGCATTCTTGTGATGCCAAGTTCTATTATTTTTATTTCTCTTTTTACTATCTCTGTCTGTTCTTTGTGGAAATTTCTGTTCATCATTTCTCCTCCTATTTCTGTGGCGTTCATTGTTTTTTTTCTTGTAGAGTTATATTAATGCATTACCTAGAATGTTACCTTTGTTGGTTGAGTGATATGCGAATATTTTCTCCCAATCCGTGGGGTGTCTATTTTGGTCAATGCTTCTTCTGCAGTACAGAAACAACATAGTTTGATCATTTCCATGTGCTTATCTTTGCTTCTACTTGTTTGGCCAGTGGCAGTAACTGTAGTTTTCTCATTTCTGCACTCATGCTTTTTTTTTTAATGCACTGTTGTTTCTTTTTTTTCCCCCTTTCTTTCTTTTTTGTTTTTTTTTGTTTTGTTTTTTTTGTTTGTTTTTTTTTGTTTTTGTTTTGGGGTCACATCCGGCAGCGCTCAGAGGTTACTCCTGGCTCTATGCTCAGAAATCGCTCCTGGCAGGCTTAGGGGACCATATGGGATGCCGGGATTCGAACCACCAACCTTCTGCATGAAAGGTAAATGCCTTACCTCTCCGGCCCGCACCATTGTTCCTTTGAGTTCATGAATATCTGCATCATGATGTCCCTAAAGTCTTTATCTGAAAGATTATAGAGCTGGTGGGTGCTGGTAGAATCTTCTGAGCTATTATCCTCAATCCTTGGATTTGGTGCTTTTTCCAATTTTGTTTTCAGTTCTCTGGGGTGAATTTTCATACCTCTCTTATTTTCAACATAGTACATCAAGAGCAACCTTGAATTTGCTCTTAGTGACTCATCCCAGGAGGCAGTAGGGAGTACACACAAATTGTGGATTTTGATGAGGGCACTTCTGTCTTCAATGTGGAGTTGGAATTCTAATTCATGACCACATGGTTCAATTTGGTTCTTGAGGGTAAAATTAGGAATCCATTCAGCCTCATTGGCTTCTTACCAGCTTTGGGAACAGAGATGAAGCTGCAGGCAGGCACTTGTATCTGGAACTTTTCCGAGGCAGACATTCTCCTTAACTATTTTTCTCACAATATATTTTTCTTCAGATTTCTTTTTAGGGGAAATTGGGTCACACCAGGTGGCACTCAAGGGTTACTTGGAAATTGCTCCTACAGGCTCAGGAGACCATATGGGATGCCAGGGATCAAACCAGATCAGTACCGGGACAGATGCAGACAAGGCAAATAGCCTATCTGTTGTGTACTACTCAGTTCCCTTCCTCACATTTCTCTAACTACATTTTTCTACGTAAAATTATTTTACTTCTTAAAACCATCTACCAATGGAGACATCTAAGACTGAATATTTGGTGATGAATTTCAAAGTACAAAACCTCTTCTAAAACATGTGCATTGGTCCTTTGAGCTATTTTCTTAGCCCTCAATCTAGTTTCTTGATATTAATTTTACTTAGGCCTTTCACATCTTTAGAGATTTTGTCATTTTCAAGTGCATAATTAAATAGATTTTAGTGTACAGTACAATCATCACTATCTAATTTTAGAATGTTTTTAATCACTCAAAAAAAACCTCCATTAATATTAGCAACCATTTCTCTTCTGCTTTCCTCTAAGTCCCTGGCAAATGTAAATCTACATTTCCACCATATTTTTGCCTATAAGAGAGGTTTTACTTATTTGGAATCATACAGAAATAAGCTTCCTTCTTCCAAATACCACAAAAGCACCACCGGGAGAGTAAATGATACTGAACAGAATCTATAGTTAATCCCATGACAATATACTCCAAGGGTGGAGAAACCCCATATCGCTTAGGCCAAGTGAATTTGTTTTCGAATGACCTCAATATTTACTGTGCCAGGGCAGGAGGAGAAAAAAAAAAAAGCACAAAACATTGTTTATTTTATATATATTATTTTTTATCTTCATTTATTATTATTATTATTTTTTTTATTTACCTATCTATTTTTGGTCAATTTCTCTGTTTGGGTGTGGTTATTGAAGTTGTTGTCCTCAGTTATACTTATTTTTTTTTCTCTTCCTTTCTTTTCTTTATGTGCTATGCCATGTTTCTTATTTCAAGACCATGACATTTTTTTTTTTGTTTTTGTTTTTGTTTTTTGTGGTGCTTATCATTATTGTTAGAGTCCTCACTGGATATTTGACACTTCTTTTTGTACTGGTGGAGTCTTTCACCTTTTTCTCCTTCGTCTCTCAAATCGATGATGAGAGCCTCTAGGAGGATTCCGCCCATTTTCAGGGTATTAGACTTTTACCCCAGTTTATTACTTTTCTCTTCTTCAAACAAAACCGTGCAACTTGAACTAGCTAGTCCTGCCTCCCAGTTAGAGGGGGAAATAAAGGAGGCACCAAGACCAAACAGGTGCAAGACTACTAAGTAGTAGGCTAGATACAGAGGGGACCACATATTCTGGCAGCCCTGGGGGTGAGGGAAGAGGATATGGGAGGTAGGACAAAAGCGGAGGTGTAGGGAGGACAATTTGGTGATGGGAATCCCCCCTGATTTTATGTAAATATGTACCTAAAATATTATTGTCAACAATATGTAAGCCACTATGATCAAAATAAAAATTATATTTAAAAAAAGAAGAAAAGAAGCTTCTTTTATTACTTCTTTGGCACAATGTATTCATAGTTCTACCATACTGTGACATGTATTAGTACATCATTTATATCTTATGACCAAATCATACGTTGTTGTAAGAACATGTTGTAGTCAATCCACACATTCATTGATGAGCAGGTGCGGTTCTTGGTACTTACCTTTTTAGTTATTACATAAAGAATACTGTATTTCATTATTATAACAATAACCCTAAAAAGATACGTAACTGACCAGTAAGCGCATCAAAAGATGCTCACTATAATCAGTCATCAACAAGATACTAGTCTTCATGTAATATGACTATATTAATAGCCATTAATATTAACATATTAATAGCTGGGGCTGGAGCGATAGCACAGCAGTAAGATGTCTGCTTGCATGAGACTGACCCAGGATGGACCCAGGTTCAATCAACGGCATCCCATATGGTCCACCCAGGCAGGAGTGATTTCTGAGTGCAAAGCCAGGAGTAGTCCCTGAGCACCACCAGGTATGACCCAAAAATCCAAAATATATATAATATTATAAATTAGTGTATTTATATACTATATATTATATTTACTATAATACAATATATAACTATATATTAATATAATACATTAATAACCATATCAAATATTAAATTAATTTAAATGTATGCATTGATGCTAAGAATGTAAAATGTAACTACTATGAAAAAGTTTGATACTTTCTAAAATATCTACACTATGTATTTTATTTGCTTATACTTAACATAGTGGGGAATGTTAAAATTTGGTGAACCAGAAATTGTTTATCTCTTCAAGTCTTTAATTTATCATTCATGAACAATTCTTTTATGATAATTAGCCAGTCAGTCACAGGATATCCTGTTTTGATTATAGCATAATTCAATTCTAGATTCACCAAAATATGACTTGAATATAATATTAACCAACTTTTATTGCCATTCTTGATTCCATCTGTGAGATTTTGAGAGAAAGATAGGATGCCAATAGAAATTTTTAATATTTAAACAAATTAAATCAAAACATGACATTAAGACTAATGCCTAGACCAAAGTTGAAATATAATGCTTTTTTTAATATTTCTTTGCTTATAAAATAATGTCTTTCTGTTTGAGTTTGTTTGGAGGTCACAACCAGCAGTGCTCAGGTTTTACTCCTGGCCAGAATCACTACTGGTGTGGCTTGGGAAACCGCTGGAGCTCTAACCCACGTTGGTCACATGCAAGATAAGTGTCTTACCAGCTGTTTCTACACTGTTTTTACATTCCAGTATTTTTTAAAATTACTTTGGAAAGAAAGAATAATGTTAAATATATTCCAATCACGATTATTATTTTGCCAAATACATCAGTGTACTTATTTCAGTTGATAACTATATTCATTGCAATTGACTTGATCTAAATTTTTGACCCTAATCAAAAGAAACTGAATACTACTTACATTGATGTTAGACTACCAAAATCTGTCTTAATAATTTTACTGATTATTTCAAGTTGGAGTTCCTTAGAAGTTTCCAATAGGTCTAAGTTCACTGGATAGATGTATAGAAAATAATATTTTAAACCAGAGATTAGATATTTTGTTTTTATTTTTTATTATTTATCTTATTAAAGCACTATGATTTACAAATTTATTGATAGCTGAGTTTTAGACATACATATGTTAGACATACATACATACATAATGGAATGTTTAGACATACATACATACATTTAATGTTTAATGTTAATTTTTAGACATTACATACTTACATACATAATGAAACATACAGAATGTTCCAGCACTGAACTCAATACCAATGTCAACTTTCCCCCCTACTCTCTTTCCAACATCTTGACAGGCACCTTTTAAAGTTAGGTATTAAAGTTGGGGCTGGAGAGATAGCATGCCTTGCATTAAGGACAGTGGTTTGACTCCCGTCATCCCATATGGTCCCTCGTGCCTGCCAGGGGTGATTTCTGAGCTCAGAGCCAGGAGTAAACCCTGACCAAAGCCGGATGTGACCCAAACACCAAAATAAATATATAAATAAATAAAGTTAGGTATTAAAGTTAGGGTTGTAGATTCAATATTATTTACTCTGTGCTTTGCCTCTTTAGCTTTATCATTCCTTAACACCAACTATGTACCTGAATCCTCTAGATCCCAATCCCCTATTGCTTCTGATCTGTTTCTTCTCACCTGCCACATCCACTCCATTTTATTTCTTCTTCTTCCTATTTTTACTAGCTTTTTCCCATAAAAATGCTTACTACTTGGAGAAGTCTGAATGCTTGCTCAAAGTAATAAATGATTTTCTAAATTTCTCTATCAATGTTTTTGTCTTTAAGTAGTAAACATTATTAAATTGATATTTCACATATAAAGAATATATGAGATTCAAACATTTCCTATAATATGCACAAATTTATATTAAAATAAATATTTTGTATCTTACTGGTTTTGATGTGTCAAGCAGCCTTCAACATTTTGCTTAGAGGCATCATTCAAACTATGATATATGTACTGAATAATTTATTATCCAGGTATTTGAAGTTGATCTAGTATTATTTATATGGGGGTGATTATCTAAGCTGAGAGGTAAAATGACAAATGAATAAAGTATACTTATACTGATTTGAAGTGAAAGTTTACAATATACACAAAACAACCAGAAGTTTACATTGACACATTCAGAGAAAACCTTCCTTACATATTCTCTAATATAATATCATATGTCATATATAATATTATATTATTGTATAATCATATATTAAAGAATATTGTACTTGAATCACTTGTGTTAATTTTCTTTAACTGGGATGTAAATAATAGCACTTTCTCTTATGATTACTTCACCCATTGATAATTTCTCAATAAGTTTCATAGGTGAATTTAGTTACCACTACAGGCATTTTAATAAAATGCTAAATAGTATGGAAATGGTTCAATAAAAAGGTAAAATGTGCCTGAAAAGTGCAATTGATATTTAGCTCTAAATAAATTGATATTTAGTTTCTACGTATACTGGAGTAAATATTTTCATTTCCCTGTAAATTATTCTCTAATAAGATTGGCATATGTTCATCAAATACTATTATAGAACATATGCCTGAGGCAAGAAACTGAGTTAGAGAATCTTAGTGATGAGACAACTAGACATGGTCCTTATTTAATCAAAGCAGGAGGAATGAATAACTATAATGCCTAAATATAATATTTAAACATAACATTTGCCACAAAAATACACCAATAGTAAGTATAAAAAAGAAAATGTGACAGGGATTAAAGAAAGTATGTTAATAGTAGATGATAATAACATTTATTCTATTTTCAAAAGTACTCATAAGCGATAACCAAAACAAATAAAACTTGTCATATAAATAAAAAGCAATGTGTTATATTATCTCCAGAGATGGTTAAAATGTGTCTACACATATGTCAGATTTGCCTAAAAAATTAGCTATTATTTACTTAAGTTGATATAGTAAAATTAAAACAGGATGAACTCATTGTCCTTAATGGATATTAAGTAAAAACGTGATGACTAAAGTATTGTGATACTGCAAAGATGTAACTGTCCTGTTCTCCTAGTCATAGTGAGATACCCAATTAATATATACACACATTTCTTCATAATACAAAAGGTATATCTGTATTCGCTGAAAGAAATATACAATTCTATCAAACATAAATTATTCTTCTAAATATGAATTGCAAAACTGGTTGAGTTATCTTTGTGGTCTTAAAAATGTTTAAGTACAACTGAGCAGAATTTCTGGAAACATAATGAAAGACTCTATCTTGGGCTTCATCCTAAGATTGGTACAAAAACCAAGACCATTGGGGCCGGGCGGTGGCGCTAAAGGTAAGGTGCCTGCCTTGCCTGCGCTAGCCTCGGACGGACCGCGGTTCGATCCCCTGGCGTCCCATATGGTCCCCCAAGCCAGAAGCGACTTCTGAGCGCATAGCCAGGAGTAACCCCTAAGCGTCACCGGGTGTGGCCCAAAAACCAAAAAAAAAAAAAAAAAAAAAACCAAGACCATCAACTACAGAAGACTAAAATGACAGTGATGGAAGAGAACTTCTGAAACTGTAAAGAAAGACTCCATTCGAGGCCCCATCCTATGACATGTGCAAATACTAAGATCACTAGCTACAGAGGACTGATTTTATCATCCACAACGGAATGGAAAACTTCCAGACATCACAAAAGGACCTAGGGGAGAGTAAAAGAGCATATACGAAACCTGTAGTTATACCCATGACAGTATACTTCAAGGGCAGAGAAACCCTGTATCTCTTAGGCCAGGGGAATCCCTTTCTTATCTCCCCAATTTTTACTGTCTATGAAAAAAAAATAAATAGCACAAATTAATTTTTTTCTTGTAATTATTGTTGCTTTTTTTTTTCTTTTCTTTTCTTAGCCTTTTTTAAATTTTTTCCTGTGCTTTGATTCATCTTTATTTCAGGACCGTGGTTAGTGTTTGGTTGTTGTCTTTATTGCTGTGGTGCTCTTCAGGTTTTTGTTTGTTCGTTTGTTTGTTGGGTTTTTGGGGGGTTTGATTTTTTGTATTATTTTTATATTTTCCTTCCTTTTCCCCTTTCTTTTCTTAAACTGATTTTTATAGTCTCTAAAAGGATCCTCTCGTTATTTGCTTGTTTGAAATTTTGCCCCCCCTTTTTTTCCTTTTCCTTTTTTTTTTTTACCTTCAAACAGAACCACATAACTTGAATCATCTTGTTCTGCCTCACAAATTGAGGGGGTAATAATGGAGTACACCATGACCAGTCGTATGACATCAAGTAGAAATAGAAAATGATCAGACTTAAACACCAAATCCAAAGCCAACTACAACAGACTGGATACCCAATCTACAAAGAAGATCTAGACAAAGAAGGAACCACTTATACTAGCAACCTGGGAAGCAAAGGAGGGATGGTATGGGATGCATGCTGGGAACAGGAATGGAGGGAGGAAAACATTGGTGGTGGGAACACCCCTGATTCAATGTCACTATGTACCTAAAATACTACTGTGAATGATTTGTAATCCACTTTGGTCAAAATAAAAATTATTAATAAAAAAAGAAAAGAAGGCCCGGAGAGATAGCACAGTGGCGTTTGCCTTGCAAGCAGCCAATCCAGGACCAAAGGTGGTTGGTTCAAATCCCGGTGTCCCATATGGTCCCTCGTGCCTGCCAGGAGCTATTTCTGAGCAGACAGTCAGGAGTAACCCCTGAGCACCGCCGGGTATGACCCAAAAACCAAAAAAAAAAAAAAAAAAGAAAAGAAAAAGAAAAGAAATTTACAAAGCTGAAAAAAATGTTTAAATAATAGGGTGCGTGCCTTATATATAGTTGAGCAGGGTTCAATCCCTGGCACTTTATAGGGTTCCCTAAGCCCCATCAAGAGTGATTTCTAAGCACAGAGGCAGGAGAACGCTCTGTGTACTGTCAGATGTGACCAAAATAAACTCCAGAAAGGATTAAATGTCTATGTGTTTGAAGATGGCTTGATGTACCACTGCATGAAGTTACAAAGTTCCTGTTTACCTATAGATATATCAAGAAACAGGTCATTTCTATTCAGTTTCATAGATTAAAAATTTGGTTAAATTCTGAATTATTTAAATTACTAAAATTAACTTTTAAAAATAGTATATTTTTAAGAAAAATATTTATATAAGTATACTCTAGACTTATATAATTTATATAGACCTATATAAGTTATATATAGACCTATATAAGTTATATAGAACTTATATAGACACTTTATATAAGTATACTCATATATTCATATAAGTATTCTCATTTACTCATAGACTACATTTCTTAAGTCTAATCTCAGAAACCACTTTCATATAATATTTAAAGTGATGTGCATCTGCAAGTAATAAAATTACCTTTTCTAGAAGTCTGGGGAATAGTGCAGTATAATGGAACATGCTTTGTTTGTACATCGATGATGATTTGATCTCCTAGTACCATACAATCAATAGCAATGCTATATGGTCCTAGTAGGCCCCAGTGTAGCCCTCATGGTTCCTGACACAGCACCCTTCGACCTTCACATTGAAACACCAGACTGACCAATAATCACCAAAAATAGTCACAGGTCCTTGAAAACTCTCAATCCCACAAAAATAAACGTTATGCTTGCTTTTTAAGCCAGTGTTCTCCCTTGAACACATATCTCTCTTGCTTTTCTCTATATTTCTTTGCTTGCTTTTGTTAACTCTGGATATTCTGTTTCCTCTTAAGCATATACTGTACTCTTTTTATCTCACTCATTTGTTCCTAACTAATTTTTTTTGTTTTTTTTTCGGACCACACCCATTTGATGCTCAGGGGTTACTCCTTGCTAAGCACTCAGAAATTGCCCCTGGCTTGGGGGGACCATATGGGACGCCGGGAGATCAAACCGCGATCCTTCCTTGGCTAGCACTTGCAAGGCAGACGCCTTACCTCTAGCGCCACATAGCCAGCCCCTCTAACTAATTTTTAATAAGAACTATCTTGCTTCACAAAAAATTGACTTTAGTTTTAAATGTTCTAAAATTCAGATTAAGTTGTCTCCAGTTAGTTTTCTCAATCAGGTTTCATGTAATTGTAACACAAAGAGAAATGACTTTTAAAAAAACTCATTCATAATTAATACCTAACCAATTTCTCTAAATAAATATAATATTGTCATGTTTGCTCTCTCCAAAGTTACAAAGTTCAAGTCACTAAACCATGATACTAATAATTCTTATGAGCCAGGGTTACAAATACCTCTTTTTTAAATAATTTTTACTTAAACACTGTGATTACAAACATAATTGTAGTTGGGTTTCATCATAACAAGAATACCCCCCTTCACTTTGTAACCTTCCCATCACCAATGCCCCCATCTCTTCCCTTCCCACCCCCAACCTGTATTTGAGACAGGCTTTCTACACCCCTCACTCATTGACATTGTTATGACAGTTCTCAGAATAGTTATTTCTCTAACTGCACTCAGCACTCTGTGGTGAACTTCATATCTTGAGCTTGTTCTTCTGGCCCTCAACTCTGGATATTATTTCAATGTCTTTAATTTTTCTTAAAACCCATAGATGAGTGAGACTATTCTGTGTCTCTCTGTACCACTGACTAATTTCACTCAGCATAATAGATTCCATGTACATCCATGTATAAAAAAAGCTCATGATGTCATCTCTTCTGACCCCTGCATAATATTCCATTGTGTATATGTACTACAGCAGGGGTCTCAAACTCAATTTACCTGGGGGCTGCAGGAGGCAAAGTTGGGGTGAGGCAGAGCCGCATAAGGGATTTCACAAAAAAAAAATCCTCAAATGTCATTATTAACAGTTTTAATTATTTCTTCTGAATATGAATAGAACATTGAGTGAAGATCATGAACGGTTCTTCTGAACATGGCATCTTTTGCCTATTCCTTGCTGCCAGAAACTTGACAGCACTTCTTCTCACAAATCTGAACCACATTTGGCTTCAGAGAGGAAGCAGTTGAGACCCTCAGTATGGCTTAAAGATGATCATCATTAAGACTAGACCTGTACTTTGACTTATTGAAGTTCAATGTGGAGAATAACTTTTCACACAAATATGTGCTCCAAAAAGGAACATGGTGCGCTTGAACATTCTGGAAAGCTCAGGGAAGCTGGGGGGCAATTCTCTCAAAAATTGCCCATGCATGTCTGCTTTTCCAGTAATCTCCCTGAGATCAGAGTTGCATTGCAGGTCAATGAGCTCCATTTGAAGCACAGGAGGGGCATCTTGCACATCAAAGGAAAAGGAGTCCACAAAAATTTGGAAAGTGGCTCTGTGCTTTTTGATGTCTGCAAATCTGTGATCAAATTCCTTCTCTAGCTTAAAAATAGCATCAACATATTTCTCACCACTGAATGGTATGCCTGCATCCACAAGTTCCTTGCATGCTGGGAAATGGCAAAGGTTTGTCTGAGAGAGCTGGGATTTCCATAACACAAGTTTTGTGGAAAATGCTCTCACGTTGTCATAAGCAGCACTTATAAGCTGCCCCGGGTCTTGTAACATCTTGTTTAGTACATTCAGCTTATGTGTGATGTCAACAAAAAAAGCTAAGTTCATGAGCCATTTGTGATCACTCAACTCAGAAACAGCATTCCCATCCTTCTCCATGAAGGCTTTCACTTCTTCTCTCAACTCAAAAAATCTTTTCAGGACATTTTCCCTGCTGAGCCAATGTACCTCGGTGAAATAGAGCACATCTTCATATTCTGACTCCATTTCCTCTAAAAAAAAAAAAAAGGCACGGAACCTCCTGTGCTTTAAGCCCCATGGATCTAATTTGGTTGATGCATTTCACAACAGACATCACATTGTCACACGGCAGGCATTTACTTCAAAGGGCCTGCTGATGGATAATGCAGTGAAGAGCAATGGCCTTCTCTAGACCCTCCTCTTCAAGTTTTCTTTTTTTGAACAAATGCCACCAGTCCATTTTTCCTCCCTGTCATTGATGGTGCTCCATCAGTTATTATTCCAACAAACCTCTTCCATGGCAAACCTGCATTCTCAATGGCATCACACAGATGCTGAAATATCTCATTAGCGATGGTCTGGCCATGCATTGGAATTATTGTGAGCAGCTCCTCTGTCGATTCAAAATTGCAATCAACACCACGGACATAAATTGTGAGCTGTGCAGTGTCTGTTATATCTGTGCCCTCGTCAAGAGCAACAGAGAGTATGCATCAAAACATTTGGCTTTCTCACACAGTTGATGATAAATGTCACTTGATATGTCAGAAATGCGCTCTGCCACAGTGTTGGCAGAGAGGCTGATTTTGCTAAACTGACCTTTCTTTTCCAAATAGATAATACTTGTAGCCTATAATATGCATTTTTTTTAACAGACTCTCCTTCTGTGAATGTTTTTCCTGCCTTAGCAATCATCTCACAACTATGTGACTAGCTTCGACTGATGAAACATTCTCTTTGGTTGCTTTCTTGAAGAAATCTTGTTGCCTCATTAGACATGCTTTAAGACTGGAAACCCTCTTGGCTCTTTCATTGTCTTGATATTTTGCACATTCCTCAGCATGTTTAGTTGAATAATGGCGTTTCAAGTTGTATTACTTGTGCTCTGCAACTTTCTCTGAGCAAATAAGACATTTGGGGATGCTCCTGTGCTCAACAAAGAAATACTGTGTCTCCCACTTTTCCTGAAATTGTCTGTGCTTGTCATCAATCTTTCTCTTCACTGCAGGCTTTGATGAATTCATAATGAAGGTATGACAAAATCTAATTCTGTAATAAACTTCTCTCCCTTCTCTCACTTAGACCTCCGATAATGCAAGGGACAGTGGGCAGGAGCAGTGGAAATGACGTCTGTGCTAGGCGCAAAGTATTCGTGATTATTACAGAATATTCGCAATAAAAAAATTGCATTAGTAAGAAAGAAATCGGGCCCGGAGAGATAGCACAGCGGTGTTTGCCTTGCAAGCAGCCGATCCAGGACCAAAGGTGGTTGGTTCGAATCCCGGTGTCCCAATTGGTCCCCCGTGCCTGCCAGGAGCTATTTCTGAGCAGACAGCCAGGAGTAACCCCTGAGCACTGCCGGGTGTGACCCAAAAACCAAAAAAAAAAAAAAAATGTAAGAAAGAAATCGCAAAAAGTCGCATTAAACATTTGCATACCCCGAACTAATGCGATTTTTATTGCAGTTATTCGGTAAGTGAATAATCGCGAATACTGTGATATTTGAAGGCCGACCACGGGCCACAAAATGTTGTACAGAAGGCCACAAAAGGCCAGTGGGCAGCGAATTTGAGACCCCTGTACTACAGTTTCTTTAGCCATTCATCTGTTGAAGGGCATCTTGGTTGTTTCCAGAGTCTGGCTATTCTAAAAACTGCTGCAAATGAATATAGATATGAGGAAGGGATTTTTGTATTGGATTTTTGTGTTCCTAGGGTAAATTCCTAAGAGTGGTATAGCTGGGTCAAATGGGAGCTCAAATTCCAGTTTTTTGAGGAATCTCCATATTGTTTTCTATGAGGGCTGGACTGGCACACATCACAAAGAACAAGAACAATCGGTGCTGATGGGGATGTGGGAAGAAAGAAACTCTCGTTCATTATTAGTGGGAATGCCGTCTAGTCCAGTCCTTATGAAAAACAATATGGAGATTTCACTAATACTAATGTTTTTCTTAACATTCCTATTCACAGTTACATAGAAAAAGGGAATAAATTCGAGACAAAACAGATATGTAATACTAGCTTCATCAGGCAGCATTCCAAGTATTTGTTTCAGGCCAAAAACAAAAGTTAAGGGGAAAAAAGACTGAATCCCTGACCATTCTTCACTCACAGCTTGTTGTGAAAGTGATAATGACAGTGGTCAACCCCATGTGTCCCTCATTGATATAGCACAGGTCAGTGCTGTTCTGTATAAAAACTTAGTAACTAACTTTATTAATCTCAATCTTTAATTTATTTCTGGAGAAATTAAGAGAGATAAGGAAAGCACTACTTAAATAGATGCTTTCATCCAGACCTAAAGCATGGTTCTGAAAATAAACTCTTAGTTCAAAGAATTTATAAACTTGGATAAAATAGTCATTTCATAGTGATAGTCATGTAATTGCAAAACATTTGATGAGTTTTTCATTGAAAATAAATTGAAAAAGTCTAAAGACATCCACACTGGCACTGTGGTAACTGTAGCTACAGTTAACAATGGACATGATTTCATACCAGTGAACATTTTTATAAGGTCATTTCTTATTAGATACTATGGATAACAGCACCCTAAGTATACTCTAATTATAATGCTAGTTTAATTTACACTGGTTTTTACTTTGACAAGATTGCAATCTACTGGGAAAAAGCTAAATTTTTATCATGCAAATCCAGCTTATCTAAAACTTATATTTGCTAGTCTGAGGAAATATGTTCCTCCAGTTAATCGACTAATACAGTCAATCAAGTTAAATTGATTAAATTTCCATTTAAGCCCTCTCTCACAAGTCATCTATAACTTACTAGTTTTACTCATTATTCTTTTGTCCTGTTGTATATTTTACTTTGTTTTTCTCTCTCACCTTTTCTTCCGCTTGCACTTATCTGTACCTCCTGATTCAATAAAAGTTTCTCTAAATACTTCCTCCACATGGCTCCTAATCCATTAAATGTTCTTTCTACTTCCTTTCTTGTTCAAATTTGCAGTTAATAGCCTACTTCATTGGGCTCCCTTAAAAAAAAAAATTGAGGCCGGCAAGGTGGTGCTAGAGGTAAGGTGTCTGCCTTGCAAGCGCTAGCCAAGGATCAGGACTGCGGTTTGATCCCCCGACATCCCATATGGTCCCCCCAAGCCAGGGGCAATTTCTGAGTGCTTAGCCAGGAGTAACCCCTGAGCATCAAACAGGTGTGGCCCGAAAAACCAAAATAAATAAATAAATAAAAATAAAAAATAAAAAAACTAAATTAAACTCATTACAATTTGTTGTAATTTCTCCTAAAAATTCCTTTGCCAAGGTCACCAGTGACCACTGAATTGTTAAATTTTATGGAAAAAATAGGAGTTATCTTTTATCCTTCATGACCAACTTCATTGGTAATTCCTTCAAAAAATTTTACAATAAGTATCTGAAGCCTTCAACAAGTATCATTTAAAATTAATTACTTTTTTAAACATCTTGTTAATAAGTTGTTCATAATTCCAATTTTTACAATTGCAAAGTTGATTATGGTTAAATTTCAGTTATATAATGTACAGCATCCTTCACCAGTGCACATTTCCCCACCATCAATGTCCCAGTATCTATTCCTCCATCCCCCTTGCCTGCTTCTTTCTCTCCCCCACTCTCTCCCTTTATCTATCTCTCTCCCTCAATTTTTTATTTTTAGACACTGTGGTTTTCATATTGTTGCTGAAGGGGTAACATGTCTGTCACTTTACCCTCTTTCAACATTGAGTCTTATCCAAAGTGGTCTTTTCCAACTATCCTTGTAGTAGTGGTCCCAATAAGGTTTTTTGTGCCTTCTATACAGTAATGTATCAAAATTCTATTCTCAATGGATTATTTTTTCACATTGTACATATAGCTTAGAAAATATGTTTAATGTTATGGCTTTATTTACCACCTAAATATCAAAGAGATTTTCACAACTATATCATGCGTCAATGTTACTGAATTCAGTCCAAGATTTCAGTATCTTATGTAAAGCTACAAATATTGTGTCTATATAAGTATATACAGGTTATGTATATGAAATTGCCTTTATTAATAAAATTATTAATATCAATAAAGTGAAATAATCATTTCATTTGCTTGCATGATGAAGGACATGTTTTAATAAGTTTAACTAATATTTCCCAATGTACTATTTGCTAATGTATCTCAATGCAGAAACATTTCTACAACAATCAATTATATTTCTAAATAAGAAAGGTCTTTTATTTTTATGACCTTTAAAAAATTAAAGCATATAAATAAAACATAAATTATGGAACTAAAGAGATATTATAGCAAGTAAGATAGCTGCCTTGCATGCATCTGACCTGGGTTAAATTCCTAACAGCCCATATGGTCATCCAAGTGAGCCAGGAGTAATCTCTGACTAAAAAACCATGAGTAAACCTTAAGTATCGCCAGGTGTGGTCAACATATCCTCATTCCAAAAAAAAATCAAACTTAGGCTATTTCTCAGTTTATATTTTAGTTAATATTCATTGCAAAATGAATATTCTTAACTCTTTTCCAAGAAAAATAAACAGTATCTCTAATTTAATATTGACATATAAAACTGTCTGCTGGTAGTTCATATTTGTTTGAATGAGAAATAATTTTTAAAAGTACACCATTGTGGGGCCGGAGAGATAGCACAGCGGTGGGGTGTTTCACTTGCATGTGACTGACCCATAATGAACCCCGTTCAGTTCCCGGCATCACATATGGTGCCCCGCCTGCTAGGGTCAATTTCTGAGTGTAGAGCCAGGAGTAAATCCTGAGCATTGCTGGGTATGGCCCAACAACCAATCAATCAATAAATAAAGTTTAAAAAAATAAAGACACCATTGTGAACTAGAAGATATTATGCTTCACTGAAGAAAGCCAGAAGAAAAAATACAGAATGATATCACTTAAATTTGGTATTTAGAACTGTATGAAGAAATGCAATGGTTTAAATGGGAGTTGTCGAGAACACTCTAGAACCAAGACTGTATATAGCAGGAGTCTTCAAACTACGGCCCGCAGGCCACATGCAGCCCGCAGAGGAGTCTGATCCGGCCCGCCAGCAGTGAGCGCTGTTTGGTTGCCAAGATACCTGCCAGCATATACACTCAGTGTCACGGTTTCTCAGGGATGACATCAACCGCCTCTGCCCATGGCATGTTGTGTGCTGGGAGGGTGAGCGTGAGGGCGGTGTTGAGAGGGACACTGATGCGCCCTTGTGCCTGGTGCTTGGCGCGTGTTGCTAATGTCACTGGAGGGTGCTGGATGCTGCATGACGAGGAGTACCACATGTGGGTGACTATATGATGTAAAAAGGCGCCTGCTCCACCCCCGGGCAACGTGGTGTCTGTGTGCTGTGCCTGCCTGTCAGTGAGGTTTTCCTCTACTCCTTCCACTGCCAAATGTCAGTCAAAAGTGCCATAGAAATAAATTTTTGCCAGATGGGGGATTCTGCCTGATTGGGCTGTGGGTGATTCATATGAAAATTCCCTTTGGGGGTGGTGAGGCGTTCAGTGCTGAAACCAAAGTTAGGGGGTGGGCGGTGGTTGGGAGGTTAGGGGTTTAGTGCTGAATTGCCCATGTGGAAAATTAGGGGTTCGATGCTGAAGCATTTTAAAGGGGTTACATTGAAAATTTTATATGCATTTTGCAATTCCTTTTCAGTGTTCACATGTTGATTCTGAACATATCAATTTGGGCATTATATAGGGAGATATAACTGAACTATCAGGGACTGAGCTGGTCTGCTTAGAAAAGCCTGCAAGGGGTAAGTATTCACATCAGGGACTAATGGGGGTTCATACACTGTGTGTATATATACACACTTATTTGTATTTCACTAATATCAGTTTGGAATCCCTAGGAAACAATGATGTCAAGAAAAAGAAAAATTGACAACAAGTGTAAGATATTCAAAGAACAGTGGACTTACGATTACTTTTTTATGTGGTACAAAGAAAAAGCTGTGTGTCTGATATGCCAGAATATAGTTGCTGTGTTCAAAGAATACAATTTGTGATGCCACTATCAAATTCAACATAAAGATAATTATGATTGTTTGGTTGGAAAAGTGAGAAAAGATAAAATATTACAACTGAAACATACACTAACGACTCAGCAAAATACTTTTGTGAAGTAGAAGCAGTTAAATACTTCCTCACTGTGGGCAAGTTTTCAAGTTGCCAAGCTAATAGTGCGCAATGGCAAACCATTTGTGGAGGGAGAATTTGTTAAAGAATGCCTTATTTCTGTTGCCAAAGAGATGTGTCCAGAGAAGGCCAATTTATTTAGTACAGTGAGCCTTTCAGGAGTTACAATGACACGAAGGATTGAAGAAATGGGAGAAAATTTGCTGCACCATTTGCAAAACTCTGCAAAGAAACTTTGCTATTTTTCCTTGGCACTTGACAAAAGCAATGATGTTCGTGATTCTGCCCAACTTCTCATTTGTATGCCTGGGACAAATGAGTATTTTGAAGTCACAGAAGAGCTTGCTGTACTGCAAAGTATCAAAGGTACAACCACAGGAGTGGATATATTTGAAAAGGTCTGCCAAACTGTGAATGGTTTGGAGCTGGGCTGGGTTAAACTAGTCAGTGTAATAACTGATGGTGCTCCTAGCATGGTGGGGTCTAAGAGAGAAGTAATTGCTCACATTACACAAGAGATGGACAAACATAATCATTCTCATCCAATTGCCATATACTGCCTCATCCACCAACAAGCACTGTGTTGTAAATCACTGAAGTGGGACTCTGTTATGAAAATTGTGTTATCTTGTGTTAATTACATTAGAACTCATACACTAACCCACAGACAATTTCAGGAATTTCTAGCTGAGGTAAATGTTGCCCATGAAGATGTTCTGTACCACACAGAAGTCCATTGGCTGAATAGAGGGAGAGTTTTGAAATGTTTCTATGACTTACTTCTGCAGATTACTTTTCTACTTTCGAAAAACCAAGAAGTACCAGAGCTCAATGATGCAGAATGGAAATGGCACCTCGCCTTTCTGACAGATATAACAGAACTACTCAACAGTTTCAATCTGCAACTTCAAGGCAAGGGGAAGCTCATCTGTGATATGGTATCGCATGTGAAAGCATTTGAAGTAAAATTGGCCTTCTCATCAAACAAGTACAGGAGGAAAACTTCAGTCATCTCCCAACAACTCAAAACCTGTCAGCAGACAAACCATTGGTTGCATTCCCAAAGGAAACATGTCTGGCTTCACTAGAATTGTTGCATAAGGAGTTTCAATTTAGATTAAAAGAGCTTCATCTCCATGAACAGGACATACAGCTTTTTTGTAACCCATTTGTTGAGATTGAAAATGTCCTTACAATTTACCAAATGGAACTGACTGAACTGCAGAATTGTGACTCTCTGAAAGATGCATTTAAGTCAAGTAACCTTTTGAATTTCTATGCATCTCTCCCCTCTGAGGCAAATATCAGGAACCATGCACTCAAAATGGTAACCATCTTTGGTAGCACTTATGCCTGTGAACAGACTTTTTCAAGAATGAAACATCTGAAATCTCCAACCAGATCAAGATTAACTGATGCCCACTTGCATCACTTGTTACGGCTGGCAGTGACAAATATGGAACCGGACATTGACCATCTCATTAGCCAAAAGCAGGCCCACAGTTCCCATTGAAATACTGGTGCGTCCCTGGGTTTTCCCCACTCCCAGGCCGGGCCCGGACACTGGCCTAGGGTGGGGCTTAAGGGGTGGAGTTTGATCTGGTGGGTGGCAGATAGCTGCTCAGCTATACTCAGTCTGTCACTGGTAATTTCATACCAGTCTACATTTTGCAAACCTCGCGGGGGCTAGCACCCCCGCGCGAACATTTGCTCCTTCCAACCATCAGTACCCCAGATCTACCCTTCTTAACTTCAGTATCACATAGTTCTAATCTCTGACCTAAGACATACAGTATATCTAACAAATCCCAGAACTATTTAGAAGGACACAAATTGAACACATATATCTTTTGAATATTTTATGGGTATTTTCTTTAACTGATGTAACTCTCTATATATTCTTCTACCAGGATGTTTCTGTTCACTTTTCATCTTGTCTTTTCTTTGTAAGCTGTTCAGTAAGGAGTGTTGGTGGAACTGTCCCTCAGTTTGATGCCTATGATTAAACTATGTCATGGAAATTGCTGGTCTTGTTCCTATTGCCTCCAGATGCACCAATAATGCTCCATGGCATTGATCCTTGTTTGCATAGACACATTAAAATGGGAAAACACCATACATACAGATAAGTTCTTATCTAATAAATCTCAGTACAATGTATCTTACACCCTGAACATTGATATAATGACCTGGCACAGGCTTCAGAAGAATGGGCATCCTCCATTCACGCCGGAACCAGGCAAGCTCTCTAGGAAACATCCAAGGCCTTTTATAGCAACAGCTGGAAGCAGTCCTCTACCAGGAAAGACACTACCAAGGGTCTGACATCGACCTCCTAAAAAGAGACTTCAGTTTACACTGAGAAGACTTGACAGCAACAATGACCTCCTCTACAGGACATGTTCTCTCTAGTGCCCCTTAAGTGTGAGGTGAAACGAGAGGATGCTTTGCACCATCCTGACTGCAATATGAGATATGCAGACTCCAGGATCTTTAATACAGAAGCATGATACCAACAACAGAGACTATGTGAGGAATGGAGGTGTATTGCCACCACAGACGATGACTTGAATTGGACAAACTAATTTGCCTGGAGCCTAGAGTCAGTCCTGTGCCAGGAAACTTCAGGGGTAGAGTCTCCTTGTATTTAGACCATAATTTGTCTTTCCATGTCCCTTATGTTTTGGTGGGCCTATGAAACAAATGCCACTTTAATACCATTTTTTACTATGTCCCCTTGACTCCAATCCTTAAGAAAAAGAAACCACTAAAACTTTTGAGGTTAACTTAAACTAGTTAGCATGTGCATGGAACTAGAGAAATGTACTTTGCCCTCAATGTTTAAGGAGTTACATAAGTCTAATGTCTTTAGATTATATTGTGTGCTGCTAAGAAATAGTATGTACTACAATTGGGGATTTGAGGGACAAAGTAATTGTATTGTACATGGGTTCAGTTTTGTTTTTCTTAATGTTCTTTGGCTGAAAGTTCAAGGCTGGGATATCATCGATGGGACTACCGAGAATTCTGTTTATGGGTGATTGGGCTTCCACTGTAACTTTACCCTGTCCTCTTTCTTTGCATCTTTGTTGTCATAATTAAAATAAATAAATAAAAATTTAAAAAAAAAAGAAATACTGGTGCGTGATCTGTTTATTTATAAATGGTTTTCATTTTATTTATATAAGATATGTGCAGTGTGAGTAGGAATTAGTAGCTCATATAGTCTGGCCCTCCAGCTCTCTAAGGGACCGTAATCCGGCCCCCACTTTAAAAAGTTTGAAGACCCCTGGTATATAGCAAAGAGAAGGAAAGAAATTGAATGGAGGAAGAGAAACACTATGAAAGGATGGGGCAAGGAGCCAAGAGGTCTCAGATATAATGGTGGTACTAAGAAAGGACAGAAGTAAATATCCAAGCCAGAGTCAACAACAAGGGAATAATGAGACCCAAATTTTAGCAATCAAAAATTATAATGGCCCTCTTATGCTGGCAGGCTGCGGAGCAGGGATTGGTGACATGGATGCATTCTGGAAAAACTGGTGGAAGGAAGTGAATGCTGGTAATGACATTGGCCCTGAACCCAGCGATGTCTAAAACTCAGCTATGAAGAACTTTGTAAATTACAATAGCATCAATTAAAAAATCTTTTTTAAAAAAGATTCTGAACACAGATTTGAGAACTTTGGATCTAAAAGAATATTTCATCTAATTCAATGGTTGTTGAAAAACTGAGGAGCTGATAGATTGCACTGTATAACTGATGGACTGTATCAAATGTGTCAAATAAGCATTGATAGAAGACAGCTGTTTGTACATTCCAGTGCCAATATCAAGAATGCCAAATAAAATCAAGATGCTCTGGCATAAAAAAATAAAATAAAATGCACCATCAAGATAATTTTCTGAAGAAAATAATGGAATTTATCAATACACAAGCATTACTACAGCCAATATGTAAATGTAATAGCTATGTATAATAGGTGACTTTAATCCACAGTTACCCATGCAATCACATGAATGCAACAAAATCCTTTTGATTCTATTTTTAAAAGCAAGATTTATTTTAGTAAAATTGCATATCTGCAATATTTCTGGGCATGAATCATAGAAAATATTCAAAATGTTTAATGTTTCGTTTTAGTTTTGCCAAGGGAAATAAATTTACTGTTCAGTCATTTGTTTGTCTTGTTTGCTCTACAAAAAGCTCTATCACTTCATGTTCTCACCTCCTCTTTATCATGGGCTTAAAATAAAAATTTTATAGATGTGTGGATAAACAATGGGAAGAGAGTAGCAATATAAGGACACTCAAGGTTGTAAAACTGTTTTGGGACACATATTTCAGAATCATCTGGGTGTTGATTTTAAATTAAACAAATAACCCACAGATTCCTGGAAACCCTCCTCAGAAAATCCACTGAATAAGAATAACCTCTGTTAATGGAGATAAAGTGATATGCATAGTACCCCTTTATGAACAATAATGTAAACCACCATATATAAAAGGGAATAATGAAGAGGCTGAGAGATAGCACAGCAGTAGGGCATTTGCCGACCCAGGACTGACCCAGGTTCGATTTCCGGCATCCCAAATGGTCTCCCTAGCCTGCCAGGAGAGATTTCTGAGTGCAGATCCAGGAGTAACCCCTGAGCGCCACCCTGTGCGCCCCCCCCCCAAAAAAAAAAAAAACAATAAATTAAATAAAGGGGGAAAATGGGAAGAGAGAAAAGTAAAATTCCGGCCCCAGAGTCAGGCAGGAGGGAGGGTAAGAGGTCAATTATGGATAGCAGTGGTGGGAAATGTTGATGGGTGAAGGGTGTTGTACATTGTGAGACTGAAACTCAATCATGAACAACTTTGTAATCACAAGTTTTAAATAAAAGGGAAAAATTAGTGAAATGCCAAGAATGGCAAAGAAAAAAGAAAAGAATAACCTGAGTGGAGCAAGATGCTATGCTTAACAGACTCCACTTTGTCCTAAGTAACACTGAAATTTGAGAACAAGACACATCTTTATTGCATTTAATAAATCACTTTGGACAGTTGAAAGTAGAAGATACTGTCAAAAAGCCTTACTTTTAAAAAAATGGAATTCTATTTTTAAAAGGTTCAAGAGATGCATGCCAGAGCTATCCACCTGAGGAAATGCAAAAGCAATAAAGGCATTCTCGCATGAGATCTAAACGACCTCGGGGACCTAATGAATCACATTATTTACTATCTGCATCTTTAAGATCAGCTTGGCTGTCTTGGCTCTCTTTAGAGTTAAAATAAACAATTCACTTCATTTCAGTCTTCAGCACACACAAAAAAAAAATAATTAAAAAAAAAGTTCTTGCTTCAAGCATCCAAATTGGCCCAGATATAATAATAAGGACAAGACTTGGAAAGAAAATGAAAAAGAATAAAATATAAACTCGGAATTTGCCTCTTCCTCAAAGGAAGCTGTGAATTATGATTAGAGATAAACTTTAAGTGATGCTTGGCCTAAAAACAGCAGCAAGTAAAATACAATTTGGCAACCAGGGAGAAGAACACAAAATTCTCCTAAATAGAATATGATGATTGAGAATGCAATTTTGTTATGTGAACAAGAATTTTGCTGTGAATTTAGTTCAAGTCTAACTGCTATTTCAGATCCATAAATACTACCCACACTCGGCCTTTCTCTTTTCCTCTAGTGCATTTTATGGCAGTGGCTAATATAATTCAATTCCAGCAAGGAGGAGAGTCACAGTAGATATAAACTAAAGCTATCTGTTGAAACATAAATAAAATATTTGACAATGGAGATATGATTCATATTTTTCTTTTAGAGTTGTTTACATTTCTGAAAGACATTATAGCAACAGAACTACTAAACTACATTTTTCTTCGATTCCTTCTGAAATAATATCAGAGTAGCTAAATTATTAATATCCTCTTCAAGTTTAAGTCAAATTCTTTAGGGATAAGTGGAGCTAGTATCTTCCCTCCCTGATTCAAAAAGGTTGCTACCCTGATAAGTGTCAAATATCAAGATGCAGATCAAATAACCAAATTGTATATCTCAAAGTGGCCTCCTTGTCCAGCAAAAAAGAATCTAAACAAAAGGTATTCATTTCTTTAGAATCTTTCTTTCACTTGGTGTAGCTAGAAGTCTACTGTTCTCAACTGTGGTTATTCATCAGCGATTTTTTTTTTTTATGATTTGTAGGTTCAATGCTAGAATTTAAGAGTGGGCATCTGCAAAGAATTTTATAGAATCTGATCACAATATATCAGCAACCTGTGTCACAGAATGTTACTTAACGACATCTTGTTGAAGCGGCAAGTGGACCTACTACATTTAAAGGAAAAGAACCTCGGTATTTCTTGATCAGAGAGTTTTTAATGTAATTAATCATATCCTAACATTCATTTTGTCTTTAAATCTATCGGCAGTTCCTTAACTCTGCCTCAGTAATATTCTCAATTCTCAAGTCAACATTGCCACAAGCAGAGGGGACATAAATAGCCCTGTTAAAGCAAGTTGGTAACTGTATGCAATCTAGTAGTCTGGCAAGTCCAAAATTGATCTTGGAAGTGAGATTGATAATAAAATTCTTTGAAGTTCTACCATACAAGCTATGACATATAACAAACATCAGTATTCTCATCTTCACAATGGAAAAATTAATTAGTTGACCTAAAAGTACTGTGTAATTTATGAGCAAATTAAATACCTATTCTCCCATATTTAAAGTCTCACACCTCATACTTAAGTGTCCATCTATAGGCACAATTTTCTCTTTCTGAAAAAGTCTGCCCTTGACCTATGTTCTCTTTGACCTTCTACTATCAAGTGAGTTCTAGTAAATATCTTTATTTTTTGACTCAGAAATCTCTGCATCCATCACCACTTGTTAAATATGCTTTCCTTGCTCTATCTTGTATTTCCTGCCCCTTTATCAAAGATTAATACCTGAGAATCAGTCTCAAAATACTCAGATCTATTCCATTTCTCTGAGAATCTGTCTTCTGCACACAAAAAAGCTGTTGCCTCAAGCATCCAAATTGGCCCAGATATTATTTTCTAGAAGCTTTTCTGTAGTTTTTAAGATCTTCAAAATATAGTATTATATCATCTGCAAATAGTGAAAGCTTGACTTCTTCCTTTCCCATCTGGATACCCTTGATATCCTTTTCTTGCCTGATTGCTATGGCAAGTACTTCCAGTACTGTGTTAAATAGCAGTGGTAAGAGGGGAGAAACTTGTCTTCTGTGAGCTCTTAAAGAAAAGGTTTTTAGTTTTTCTACATTGAGTATAATTTGCCATGGGATTGTGATAGATATTTTTTCTGGCCCCTTATTAGGTGCAAATATCTTTAGAAGTGTGATTTCTTCCAGTTGTACATATCCTTTGAAAGTTAAGAAATGTCCATCTCTATCTCTTATAACCTTTTATTATTTTGTTTTGGGGCCATACCCAGCAGTGCTCAGGGGTTACTCCTGGCTCTGTGATCAAAAATTGCTCCTGGCAGGCTTGAGGGACCATATGAGATGCCAGGGATAGAACTAGGTCTGTCCTATTTCTGCTGCCTGCAAGGCAAAACCCTACGCTGTACTATCACTCGGGACCCCTATTTCATTTTTTTTTTTGGTTTTTGGTTTTTGGTTTTTGGGTCACACCTGGCAATGCTCAGGGGTTACTCTTGGCTCCAAGCTCAGAAATCACTCCTGGCAGGCTCAGGGGACCCTATGGGACACCGGATTCGAACCAATGACCTTCTGCATGAAAGGCAAATGCCTTACCTCCATGCTATCTTTCCGGCCCCAGGACCCCTATTTCTTAAAACCTTTTTTTTTTGTTTGTTTGTTTTTGGGTCACACCTGGCAATGCTCAGGGGTTACTCCTGGCTCTGCACTCAGAAATTACCCCTGGCAGGCTCAGGGGACCATAAGGGATGCCAGGACTTAAGCCACTGTCAGTCCTGATTTGACTGCATGCAAGGCAAACACCCTACAACTGTGCTATCTCTCTGGCCCCTTCTTATAACCTTTTTAAACTTAAGGTGTGCATTACTAATATTAGTGATGCCACCTCAGCCTTTTTAAGGAAATTGTTTGCTTTAATGATTGTCCTCTAACCTTTGACTTTCACTTGTGTTTGCTCTAACTATTCAGATATGTTTCTTGCAGACAGAAAAATGTTAGAGTCAACATTTTGATCCATTGTGCCAATCTATGTCTCTTAATTGCTACAAGTAGTCTATTGACAATAAGAGAGATGATTGTCATGGGATTAAGTGTCATCTTATTGTAGGAGTTTGGTGAGTTTTTTGGGTCTGCCTTTGCCTAGAGTAAACTTATTGTAATGTTAGTTTTGAGTCTGTAAACTTTCTGTTGTTTGTCCATGAAGTTGTGCATCCTTTCTTCAAACCTGAATAAAGTCTGATGGGATAAAGTATCTTTGGAGAAGCATTCATTTCACAGAGTTTTGTCACTATCACAACCCATGATATCACTACTATCGCTACCTTTGGGCCTTGAGAGTTGCTTGTCGCAAATCTGTAAATCTTAAGGATGCCTTTTTGACTGTAATTTCCTTTTATAATTGTGCTGGTTTCAGTATTATAACTCTATCAGTTGTTTTTTTATCATTGTGACTATTTTGTGTCTTGGGTGCTTTTCTTGGGGTCTCTTTTAGCTGGTACTTTTCGGGCATCCAGAATTGTCTTTACTTCTGAGAATTTTTTCAGCAATGATGTCCTTAACTGTTGATTCTGCATTGGGGTTTTCTTCCTGTATCTCTGGAACTCCCAATGATTCTTATATTGTTTCTATTGAGCTTATTCCAGAGTTCTATTGTCATCTGTTTTCTTTCTTTGAGGATTTTTTCCAGCCTCTTCAGCTGTATAAAGGAGTTATATAGCTCATCTTCTATATCACTAATTCTGTTCTCAGCAGCTGTTACTCTGCTGGTGAGGCTTTCCAATGAGATTTTTCATTTCTCCTACCATGTTTTTTAGCCTGACGTATAGTTTTTGAAGTTTTATCATTTCTACTCTCATTGTTTCTTTGAGTTTGTTGAGCATTCAAAACATTTCCTCTCTAAAGTCCTAATCAGAGATGTTATGTAGATGTCAGGTGTTGGTTGGGTCTCCAATAATAACATCTTTACTCATAAGGTGTGGTGGGGTTCCACATAGTTTCACCATTGTGAACTTTGATGCATAGTATTGTTATTAAGTGTTGTGGTACAGTTTCTTGACTGAAACAAATGCACAACCATGAAGCAAAATGAAGTAGCTGTGCTCTTGGTGGTCTCACAATCAGCTGAACTCTAACTGGGAAGTGTTTTCCTAAATTTTGTCCACAATTGGCAGCAGCTGCATCTGGTTCAAAAAGTTTTCTGGGGGTTAATTCAATCTCTGGCCACTGCTTGCGACAGCTCTCTGGCCGGTTTCAGCAAGACGTATTCTTTAAAGTCTTCCAAGAAATGGCAAGACTGGAATCTTCAGGCAGAAAAATCTATACTCAGGGCTTGGTTTATCCCTAATCTATTCAGATTCTTTTCTATTTTTATAAGTGCTATACAAAATACCCAGGGAGTATTTGCAATTTTCACTGATTATTGCATCTTTATATAAAAAAGAAGCAAAAAATGTTCATAATGTCTTTTGTGTCAGCTTAAAAACTCCCATTACATATGATATGTTTTGACCAGAGTTTTAATTATATGTATAAAACTAATTTAAGTGCCAACAGTATTTTTGCTAATCTGGATGTAGAAACGTTCTTCATCTAATAACAAAAATGTCACAGATACTAAGAAATTACTTGTGGGAGTAAAAACTCCTCAAGAAAACACTGCAAGGCTTAGGAAATACCCTTTTTTATAAGACCAAAATCATGTTAAAAATTATAAAATTTCTCTACTCTGAAAAGGAAAATGCAAAATATTAGTTCTATTTCACAAAGGAAGATCAATCAAATTTATTGTCCAGTGAATTTAACCAGTGTTCTATAGATTTTTATCCTTTCTGAATTAGTATGTCATAAATACACATGGGGCACTAAAATATCCGAAAAATAAGTTAAGAAAAACGGGAATATTTTCCTAAATATTCTAAATGCAGTAGAATAATTATGCATTATTATCATTATTTCTGAAAGCAGTAGATTGGAAGAGTATTTCCACGGTATCTTACTGTTTTACTTGTTCATTTCTAAATAGCTATTTACTATAACTGTACTAATAACCCAACCACATTAATAATGAACTTCATAAAACTCCCATCAAAATTCTAATTGATATTTATTTGTAGATTATCTTGGTGAAGTGTCTCTTCTTTTGACACAGATGTTGTTACCAAGACTCAAACTATAGGAAGATTCTCTATAATTAATATATTAATGTTCCTAACCAACTCCCAGACTATTTGAGCAAAAGAAAAACAATGAGTAAGTAAAAGAAATAAATAAATACAGTGATTAACAATAGTACAAACTTAATATGATTAAATTATCTTGATCTCTGTAACATTTTTAAAGAAAAAAATACTGAGTTGAAAGGCTAAAGTCTTCTACTAGTTTATGATTATAAATCCAAGCAACCCAATCTCAATTTCCTCATTCAAAAGTTGCAGATGATAATTTATTTCTTATTTTAATCGATAAAAAATTCTATCTCCAGGACACCATTTATGGGTGAAATTTTATCAGATGTAAATGCTTCCTAAATCTTCACCATATTCTCTATACAATGCTCAGAATTCCCAATTCAAAATACCCAAGCAAAATAATTATAATTTGAATAATTTTTAATTCAAAACTAATTTCTTGGGCCAGTGTGGTGGCGCAAGCTGTAGAGCATCTGCCTTGCACATGGTAACTTAGGACTGACCACGGTTCAATTCCCCAGCATCCCATAATGTCCCCCAAGCCAGGAGCAATTTCTGAGCACATAGCCGGGAGTAACCCCTTAGTGTCACCGGGTGTCTCCCCCAAAGTAAAAGCTAATTTATTGTTTTTAATGTTACTATTCAAATCTATACGTTGAAGAAACAGTATAGAAAAATCCTGCATATTCTACTACATTTCAATTCTACCAAGAGTATGCAAGATTTTTCATTTCTTCACATCTTGCCAGCTGTAGTTATTGATGAATATATTAATTACATTCCAGAGGTGCACAATACATCTTTGCATAGGCTTAACTTGCTTTCCTAGTGAAATGCTTTTTCACTTGGTATACTTAATACAGTAGTGAGGTCTTTGTAGGATGACTGAGAAACAAATATATGCAAAAAATAAAAACTAAAAGGTACCAAGCATTGGAGAGAAAAAAAAGAAAGTACTTGTAAGACATTAGACCCCAAAGATGCAAACTCTAAGAAAAATTATTTAATTTGGAGGGGGGCGGTTTTAGGAGGGGCACATCCAGTGGTGCTCAGGGGTTACTCCTGGCTATGCTCTCAGAAATCGCTCCTGGTTTGGAGGTACATATGAAATGCCGGGGGATCGAACCGTGGTCCGTCCTAGGCTAGCACCAGCAAGGCAGATGCCTTACCGCTCTGTACCACTGCTCCAGCCCCGAAAATGTATTTAATTTTACATTTAAAATTAGTTTGACAAGTTTTCTGACTTTAAACACAATTTACAGTTCCTTTGTAAAAACTATTTAAATAAATATTTTATTTTATTGACAATAGCAACAAAACAAAACTAATCAAGATACCAAGGGACAAACTGTGCATGATATTTATAAAAAGAAATATAAAACTTTATAAAAGTTAAAAACAATCTCACTAACAATTGCAATTCTTTAGAAAAAGATACTACTCCTCACATTTATCTATAATTTCAGTGCTACTCTGATCACTATGTAAATAGGATTGTGCCAATATTTACTCCTTAGCATCATATATAAATACTCGCCTACCCTAAATTAATCTAAATTAATTCTAATACCCTAATTGATCTAAAGTCATTTGAACATTAAAATCAAATAAAAATTTTTTTAAAGTCACAAATTTTTTTAAGTGATAAATTTTTAATTGTTTTTACTTTCCAGTATTTGATACATAGAGTCTTGCCTGAAATTATAAACTTTAGGATTAGTGAGAAATGGGTTTTTCTCTTGAGTTTTTAGAAATCATTTAGAGCTTCATAAGAAATCATTTGTTTCATCCTTTAGTTTATCTTAAGATTTCAAGTCTGAGAAACCTACCACAAGAATTTTAAAAAGTGCATAAGTCAAACAAAGTACAGTTTAAATATGAATAAACACATGTTCCATAATCCCCAAAATATCTAACACAGATACTATTTCTTCCCTACAATACAGCCTTTAGAGAACAGTGGTTCTCACTTGAGAGGCACTGGTGACAATGGAACTATGATGAAGAGGTGCTACCAGTAGCCAATGAGCAGAACCAGGGATCTGTTAAACATCTTATAATCTATAGGATGAATCCCACAACAAAGCATCCAGTCTGAATGTCAACAGTGCCAGTTTAAGATTCCATGTTACAATGATGTACAGCTTGTGAAGTAAAAACTGAGTTAACTCTGAAAGTCACAAATATTTTAAAAAGTGATGCTAAAAAGGGGCTCAGAGAGTCTGCCAGCAGTGATCCCTGAGGAGTGATTGCTAAGCAGAAAGAGGGAGTAAGAACTGAGCACAGCTGGGTGTGACCCAAAAACAAACTAATAAAAAGTGGTACCAAAAATGAAAAGTAGTTATCCTAAGAAAGAGCTTACATTCAATGTGATAAAAGAAAAGATGTTTATACAAATTCTAATGGGTCTGAAACTGGAGAAAATGTAGATATTGGAAAGAGATAAAGAAGTTATTCTTGAAAAGTGAGACAGCCAGAAAGCAGCAGATACAAGACCTGTGCCTAGGCAAGACCATACATTAATACAATATTTCGGAAAAAAGAGATAAAGTTCTGGGATTATTTCACACCTGTACACATTTCACATTCTACATTAAAGTCCTAGCAGGTACAAAGTAACCTAGTTTTCAGAAAACCCAAATCATATAGTAAGTTGTGGAACAGAAGGCATTCCTGGGGCAAATATCAAAGTTATGAATATCAAATATCTAAGTGAGAGAAAATAAGTCTGAAAACTCCTTTATTTAAACTGTGAAGTCCTTTAACAATCATGATTAGAAATTTCAACTTCAATTAAAAAATAGTAAAACGTTATCCACTGCATTTGTTGCCTTGAAAAAAAAAAAAAAAGGACTGGTTAAATGTCTAGGCCAGGGATATGGCTCAAAGTAGAATTTATATATGGAGTTTTTGATTCAATCTCTGGCACTGTTAGAAACTAAATATAATTTTTGATTTACTATTAAATGTATGTTGTTATATTATTCTTATGCAATAAAAATACAATAATCTCCATCTATGATGGCAAAATGTTATAGTTGTGTTACTGATATCCAATTTTTAAAAATTATTCATTTATAATGAACTTAAAAAGTACACCTCATTTAGATTTAAATTCAAATTCCACAAGTTCAGGGTTAGAACTTTATCTGTATAAAGAGAGCAAGCATATGTTTTCCCCTGGCTTTCTTCCACATTTGTCTTCCTATTAATAATTTAAAAAAAAACTAATCATTTGAATAAAAAGACTAATTTAACTATTATGATGTCAATATATACATTTGGAAGATTAAAAAAGAATGATTTATTATTTTCATTCAAGCTATAGTCTACAAGCAAAATAGAATTATACTATCTGTCTTACCAAAAAGCATAAAGCAAGCTCATTGGCAAGTTTCCTGTTTCTCATAAATTTTGGCACAGTTTCTTCAAGAAATCCTTTTGGCTTAATTCTCCTTAATATCTATCTAGGGAAGAAAAATGAATCAGTCTCCTAATTCCTTTTTTTGCCTCAATTCCAGCATAACAGTTTGAGGATTTCCCCTGTTTGCCAACACAAGTATTTGTGATGACATTTTATCTTACATTTCTATGTCATACTGCAATTCATCACACTAATATGTTTGAATCGTTTTGATGATCATTTGCTAAAAAAAAGTTTATTAAAAATTGACATTGTGTCATTGTATAGCAGAATATTAGATTGTGAAGGAGCAAGTGATGAATGGTCCATTTCTAGTAACTAAATGAATCAAAGACAAAATTTCAGGAAAACTTTACTCAGTGATTAAAAAGATAATGGCATGGAAAAACTGAAGTAACTGTTTGTGTGTCTAAATGTGAGTGGTGTGTGACTATGCACATTTTATCTTATACTTCTCCCAAATACTCATTAAAAATATTTATGTGCGGGGCCAGAAAGATAGCACAGTGGCGTTTGCCTCGCAAGCAGCCAACACAGGAACTAAGATGGTTGGTTCAAATCCCGGTGTCCCATATGGTCCCCCGTGCCTGACAGGAGCTATTTCTGAGCAGATAGCCAGTAACCACTGAGCACCGCTGGGTGTGGCCCAAACACACACACACACACACACACACACACACAACAACAACAACAACAACAACAACAAAATTTATGGTCAAGGGCCGGAGAGGTGGCGCTAGAGATAAAGCATCTGTCTTGCAAGTGCTAGCCTAGGACAGACTGTGGTTCGATTCCCCCAGCATCCCATATGGTCCCCCAAAGCCAGGGGCGATTTCTGATCACATCAAATGGGTGTGCCCCACCCAAGACAAAAAAACAAAAAAATGTGTGTGTAAAAGTAAACTCTTCCTGGGCCCACAAGTTTTCATTCACAAATCAAATTATCATCTATTTTTAACTACAATTTTTTTCAAGACCTCATATTTGCTTTTCTTTCCCAAAAGACATACACTAACATAATAAAAGCAAGAAAATGCACACACTATGCATTAATAATTAAATTTCAGGTTCACCCAAAGCCTTCATTTATAGTAGAGTTTTCGGACCTATTTTTTCTAAGAAATTACAGTGAACAGATCCATTAGTGTGTATAATTTTTCATAAACAGTTTAATTCTAATTTTATATTAGAAAGAACTTTAAGCTTCACTAGTACTTCCTTTTAAAACTGAAAAGCCATTTAAAAACTTCCTGGTGCTTCCATTTAAAAAAAAACTTTCACTAGTGCTTCCTTTTAAAAATTGAAAAGGACTCTGAAAAGAGATTCCTCTCCCTTTGGGCCAACTCTCAAAAGCCTTGAAGGCTGAGTTCTGCCATTTTAATAGGCCACACTCCACATCTTCTCAACCTTTGTTTGAACCTCAACCCTTCCTGACCTTGATAAACATCTCTTGAATTGTATGGTTGTATATAAAAAAAAATTTTTCTACTCATTACATATTATGGTAGTCATAGTTACACTCCCTGTTATTGGATGAATACAAATAGGGAAGGAAAACAGTCATTCCCAGCCTAGTCCCTCAGATGCTCCCATGGAGAAAACATAACAAGAGCATAATAAGAGAAAACACAACATCAGCATAGCAGGAGCACAGCAAACTCAAAAGGAGAAAGGCAACCAGAGTTCAGCAAATTCAGTAAGTGAATCCAATAACACAGAAAGCCCACACAGCAGCAACTCACTCTGCAAACTCAGAGAATAGGTTTAGAGGCACATTAATCATCCATGTTAAGAATATTTAATGACCACAAAGAAATAATGGTTCAGATAGTTAGCAAAGCCCAAGAAATCATAATGGCTAAAATGAGAAAACTACAATCAGACATAACAGAAATGGTAGATGATATACAAAACTCAATAGAAGCTCTGAACAACAGAATAAAAACTGTTGAGGAAACAATCAAGGGGATCTAAAATAAGATCTAGGAAAACTCTAGAAAAATAACAACAGATAGGAAAAAAATCCTAAAAATAAAAATTAAAAATGACACACCAGAAAACTCTCAGATGAGTTTAAAATGAACACTATAAGAATCTTCAGATTCTCTAATGAACAGAAAATTGAATTTAATTAAGAACTAATAGTTAACAGAATTGCAGATAAGGAATCCCCAGAATTAAGAAATACAAGCGCCAAGATCCAAGAGGTCCAAAATCCCAGGAAAAAAGAATAAATTTTAAAAAGCCCAAGCACAAGATCATTAGAATGACAAAAGTCAAGGGTAGAGACAGAACATTAAAAGCAGCAAAATCCAAAGGAAATCACACATCTATGAAACAATACTATGAATCCGAAGAGAATATTCACAAAGAAAACTCCATTCAGCTATGTTATTATTCAAACTTGAAGGAATGAGTTTCGGGACAGTCAAAAGCTTGGGGAATCTATAGTTTTGAAGCCAGATTTGCCAACAACGTTAAAGTTTTCTGTTTTTAAAAAACTAGACCAACTAAAAAATAAATAAACAAATAAATAAATAACTAGACCAACTTCTTGACAATGGGCATTGAATATGGCGTCCTTTCATAATGCTCATGGTAATCTTTTACTAAATTAAAAATTTGGGGGGCCAGAATGATAGCACAACATGTAAGGTACTTGCCTTGTACATGGCTGACCCATCCATATGGTCCCTCCAGTCTGGCAGGAGTGATTTCTTAGTGTAGAGCCAGAAGTAAGTCCTGAACACAGCCAGATGTGGCCCCAAAACCAAAAACCAAAAACTGTTTCATTTATAGTGAATGGTTTGCTATATAGCAGGTGGGGTTTTTTTGTTTGTTTGTTTTGTTTTGGGGGCACACCCATTTGACCCTCAGGGGTTACTCCTGGCTATGAGCTCAGAAATTGCCCCTTTTTGGGGGGACCATATGGGACTCTGGGGATGGAACCGTGGTCCCTCTTAGGCTAGCCCTTGCAATGCAGACGCCTTACCTCTAGCGCCACCTCTCCAGCCCCAGCAGGTTTTTTTTTAATATCCATAAATTATTATTACAACTTTTTGCTTATCGCTGCAGAAACTTAATGCTATCTATAATGTAATATTTTCTAACATATAGGTAATATTATCTTTCTTAAGTTAAAACCCCTATATATTAGCTTACTCTTAATTTTTTAAATAAATTTCCTTCTTTTAAGCTTTGTGGTTTACAGTTTTTCATAATACAGTTAATAATGACATCCGATATTCATCTAGTCCCACCACCGTTGTCACATTCCCTCCACCATTGTCCTCAAAATCCCAACCTCTCCAAGTCTGCCCCTTGGCAGGTACAAATAATTTCCTTAATATTGCTTTTAAACTAAATAGTAGTGGAATTATTGAAAGACTTGATTAAAAGAAAATTTGTGAATATTGTTATATCTCACAATGGGGTTGTTATGTCCCTGCCTGAAGATTTACTAAGCAGTTTATTGCTAGTCGAACATTTTGTTATTGTTTTAGTTTGTTGGGCTTATGTGGCTTCTAAGATATATGACGCTTATGAATCTTATGCAGCGATGTAGTGCAGGACTTCAAGAAACTGGTGAGCAGGCTCAGAGGGCAGACATGGCTGTGTCTCTGGATCATGGACTTGGTTGCCCAGACCTCTGGAAATACAGAGGGATGGGAGAAAGTGGTCCACTTTGGCTTCAAACTATCCCTGGAGATGTCAGCCACAACTCCTGAATATCCGGAGCTTTTGGTGATTATGAGTTTCTATAGAGATTAGTGGAAAAGAGGTGAAGCGAGGCCATTGGCATAATGGATTTGTTGGGTGTCTCCTCTTAAATTTTTTTACTTCTTCTCTTAACTAAATTGTACATTTGTAGGGCTTATTTATTTTATGTAAATTATTTAATGCCAGCACAGAATTTTTCATAAAATTAATTTTTTTAAATTTGAACATCTCTTTTAAAGAAGAAAGATGCTGATCTTGAAAATAATTTTAACAATTTATAAGTTATTTATATTTATAATATAAATAATTTTAAATACTTATAAATAATATTTATAAATATATAATGCAAATAGATACAATATAATATAGTCATATAATATATTAATATATATTAAGGTAATATGCTTACAGTAATATAAATATTTAATGAATATAATAAAATATTTATAATTTATAACAAATTATGATTTATAGATTTACAATTCTATAAAGGACATTCTAAAATTTAGTTCTATTCATCTACACCACCTCCACAATAAATTAATTTTTTAAAAAAAATCTCTCATATATTGGGCAAACTTAGAAACATATTAAGGGAACAAAAAATGGCCAAAGTCATCAGAACCATACGTTTTGCATTATGAATTGACTGTACATGGGATGTGATGGACTAAAAGCAGTTCTTGGGGCACTACTGAAAGAAAGGGGGCTCTTGGTGGTGGCTATAATATTCAAATGATAAATGCAAAAATATAATTAACTGCAACACATATCCCATACTTCAATAAATATGGAAAAATTTTAAAACTGGCCATTCTAAAATTAAACAAATAAGTAAAAACTAAACAGTCAAGTTTTGTTTTTATTATGTTTTGACTTGTTTGCCAAAATTTGAGCATTCACTTAAGATTCATTTTAATTATCTGCAATAAGTAAAATCTCTACATAATTATCTATTAGCCTAACTTAATATATATTAATAATTATATATATATATATATCCCGAAAAATGTTTCAATATGCCCCTAAACGAAACAAAAATAAAATCAGGCCACAGAGTTTTCAAATCTCTTTCTTGGGGGCTCCCAAACAGTACTCAGGAAATCTGGGGGCCACTTCTGGCAAAACCCAGCTAACCGTGTTGGTGGTTCAGTGCTAGGGTCCGAGGACGGGGTGTTGTTTGGTTCATGTCGTGGGGGAGATTAACTGACACCACCAGGGAATTGCCAGAAAAGGTGCCTATGATAAGAGACCAAGCACTGCAAGGCTGCTCGGACCGCCTCTCTCACTCAGTCAATCCAAGCAGGCTTTTTACGCATGCAAATTAGACAATGTTCTGGACCCGAATCTTGCACTGTCAAAAGCCTGCTCAGATGGGCCACAGTCAGAGAGGAAGTCTATGACAGTAAAACCTTTGAACCTTTGCTTGTTGTGATTGGCTCACTGTGATACATACAGTTGCAGCACAGGAACGTTCTGTCTGATACTGCGAATATAGGCCTAAACCTATGTTTTAACTGCACAATTAGGTGGTCGTCTTATATGCCCAGTCATTTTATATGCCAGAAAATATGGTAACTCTCAGGATATTCCATTCCAAAATTATTGTGTGTTATGTTCCCTGCATGATACCTAGCTTAGGAATTTAATATAGTATAGATATGTATATTGATATTTTAGGTATTAAGATATTGACATATAGGATACATGTTAATTTAGATATATCATTGTGCTCACATAAAAAAGTAACAAGGAGGGACCAGAGAGATAGCATGGAGGTAAGACATTTGCTTTGCATGCAGAAGGTCATTGGTTCTAATCACAGCAACCCATATGGTTTCCTGAGCCAGCCAGGAGCAATTTCTGAGCCTGGAGCCAGGAGTAACTCCTGAGTGCTGCTGGATGTGACCCAAAAACCAAAAAAAGAAAAAAAAAAAAAGTAACAAGAGATTGGAAGTTTGATTCAGTATAGAGTATTTGTCTCATGACGTGGGGCCCTGGGTTTATCATGGTACCACAAACAAACAAAAAATAAGTGAAAGAAGAATTCTGAATCATATTCATGGGCTCCCTTGGGCCATGTATATATGCAATTATTGGTGCAATTAATGTGTAAATAATGTGCCATTATTGGTCTGCAAGACAGTTTGGAGGAAAGGGATGATACTGAAACAAGAAAAAGTTAAAGATATTTTCAAGATAGTGATAAAAATGTATTACTTCAGATTCAGGAAGCTCAAAGAATCTTGATCAGAAAAATTAAAATCTACATCTTGAAACACATCATAGTAAAATAAAAATTTCTCAAAATCAATGAGAAGATCTTACTATCACCCAAATAGAAAAACACTATTTTCTAAAAACATAGTCATCAAAAGAACTGTTGACTTCTGAATAAAAATAGTCAGAAGAAACAGTCTCCCTTGATTTGCAAAGAATGATTGGGAACAATATTCTAGTGCTGTATATTAGTGAGAGAGTGAAAACATACTGTCAAAATAATCAGAAATAAATTATTTAAGGTATAAAAGAAGATTAAGTTAATATTGTGATAGACAACTGTGAAATCTAAAACTCGGCAATAAAATAACTGATATAATGTAACATGAGATATAGAAAATAGAATTAGAATATTGATCAAGTTACTCCATAACTTGTTGTGATTCATTCATTGGCATAAGGCATTTGAATTGTCTTAGAGTAAAAACATGGGCTAATATTTAGAAGCCTCAAGTAAAATATATGCTATATGTGTATGCTTTGGTAGTGGAGAAAAAAATAGAATTGCTAAACAAAGAAAATTTCCATGTGTTGAGGAAGATATTGTTCCTGGGTGTATTTAAGGGAAGATTTATTGGAATAATAGGCAGTTTTAAGTAGAACTAAATGCACAAGATTGAAGAGGAGGCCATAAAGATTTCTAATATACAAGTAATGTTCTATTTCTTAGTTTAATGATGTAGCAATGATCTTTGTAATGACATTTAGATAATGATATATTTGATCTTTAGACTAATATTAGATTAATTGTAAAGTTTTATTCATTCACTAGTATATGTCTCACAATAAAATAACTATGAATAGGACTCATTAAAGAAGGGAAACATCTTAATTCCATTGACTAGTTTCAAAACAGAACTGACTGTATGTAATTTGTTGAAATAGATGACTCCTTTGTATCTTTTATGTCTTTATATTTAATTATCTGTCATAATATGGAACTTTTACATTTTTTGTAAAAGAAGAAATAATTATGGAAGATTTATATAAGAGCTCCTGAAAGACTGGCATTTAAAACCAGTCATATTCTTTAGACAAACCTGCCCACAGAAGGAGCAGCTGAGATGTGGGAAGGTTTAGCTAAAATATTCTGCCTAGGGACCATCACATTGGCCTTTACAGTTGCAGATATCCAGACTCTTGGCCTGATATTCTTCTGGGGGTTCAGTAACTCTCACTTATGCAACCTTTACACCTTGGCAAATGTCAGACATGTAGAACTCTTCAATCTCTGGTATTCATGGCGAGGAGACGTTAAGCTACAATAAATCAGTCTGACTAAATTTCCCCATCCCATCTGGTGCTGCTGCCACAGAGATAGATGCCACCGTGTTTAAAAAAGAAGCCTGACTGGCAATGGGACGTTCTTGAGTCATGAAATGTGTGATCTGGTCACCCAAATAAGTAGGAAAGGAAAAATCACTTTTCTAATTCTGGGCTGTTTTCACTTGATGTCATTTCATAAATCATATGGTACTGGAACTTATAAAAGTAAACACACCATATATAAATAGACCGTAGAAAAGCCTATGGCTTATCCCAGTAGTTAAAACACAGCAACTGCTATGTGTGATTTCTTTCCCATTTTAAGCATTTTGAAAAACTGAAACTTGTCTCAGTGGAGTTTCCTGTTTTTATTGAATCCATCATGAATCACCTTTCAGGTTTCAACTCACTTTTCCCTTTATAAGTTGTGCCTTGTGCTGAGAATGAAAGGAGTTTCAGAGCTATCAACTAGTTTGAAGTTCACAGAGTTGCAAATAAATTGAAAGATGAAGCATGTCACTATCTTCTAAACCTGTTTCCCAAGAAAAATTCCCCTCTTTATCCTGTCTACACAAATCTCTAGCTAAAACACAACAAAAACAACTCTCAGTACACAAACATAAAAATTGAACCAAGAGCAGTTACGTAAACTGAGGAAACTATATTCTTTGGTGCCTAAAATGAAGTCCTTTTCTTTCAGACTTTACCACTTAACAGCTGATTTGGAGGCAGTAGAACAAAGTGGAAACAAAACCCCCTAAAAATAGCAATAATTCTTTGTCCTAAAAACTAGTCTCAAATCCAGCTTAAAACAAATGTCAGACACAAAAAAGTAATTTTTGTTATTCAAAAGAAGTTTTGAATCACTCTTTGTAATTTCACAAAGATGGAATCCCAACTGATGAATTTAAAGATTTCCATCAATGTCAGAATTCATGGATGAAGAATAGGAAAAACAAAGATAATTCATCTTTACATTGGCAGGGCTTTATCTTCAACATTTATATGTTAATTTACAAGCTGCAAATTTGCAATTCACTGAATGCAAAAAATGAGAAGGCTTGTTAAATTCTCAAGTGACCCTAATTTGAAATATACTTTAAAAAAAATAAGGGACAAGAGAAGAATGAATCAATTCAAAATTGAAAAAGATAAAAACAACCTTCCATAATGAAGTGGGTAAGAAGTCTTAATTTATTAGGTTTTGTGTTTTTCTTTTAATAAGTCCAGGTTTGATATCATTTCAAAAAAGCAGCATAACTTTTATCTAAAAAAACCTAAGAAGCATAATTAAGTGCTTTATATGTTGCACAACTTATTTCAAGAACCTGTAATGAAACTTCAATGTACTGAAGGAATTTTCTTGTGCCCTGATTTCAGTTCGTGATATGTGGTGATTATTTGCTTTTCTTCATAGTTTTCCAGAG
Source organism: Suncus etruscus (assembly GCF_024139225.1). Classification (NCBI taxonomy): domain Eukaryota; kingdom Metazoa; phylum Chordata; class Mammalia; order Eulipotyphla; family Soricidae; genus Suncus; species Suncus etruscus. Next base: position 104,590,370 of record NC_064858.1, read on the forward strand.
TGATGATGTCATAGATCATCTAAAAATGACAGAAAGCTTCAAAGGTATGGATTGGAGCATTAGGGAGTTTGCCTTGCACGCTACTAACCTGGTACCAACTCGAGTTCGGTCCCAGGCATCCCATATGGTCCTGAGACTATCAGAGCAATTTTTGAGTGCAGAACCAGGAGTAACCCCTGCAGGATGCAGGGTGGGGCCAAACCCATCCCCCCAAAAAAACTCGATGGTAGCCATTTGATACAGTATCAAGGTCACATCACATTCATCAGCAAAATATGTCAAATAATATGATTCCCCACACATTTTTTATCAATCCAAAAGTTAAGGACAAATCATAGAGCCATGGTGATACCTCAAGTGGTAGAGCTCATACCTCGCATATGCTAGACCCCAAATTGTATCCCTATCTACCTCCTGCACTGCAAACTATGTTCTCCAAGAAACTCTGGATTCAAGAACTACTAAGAATCAGATATAATTCTATAAAACAAAAAAAAGGAAGAATTTATGGCCTAAGGAATGGCTCAATGACTAAAAACACTTGCCTTGCAACAAGTGTGGGGCTAGAGTTCAATTCCCAGTGCCAGCGACATATGTCCCCAATTGCTAAGATGCCTAAACTCCTTAGTATGTGCTACAACAGAGTTTGAAATCTCCTACACATAGTTGTGTGAAAATTCCACATAGCAAGAGTAAAATGTATAGAGATGGGCCAGAAAATAGTACAGTAGGGAATGTCCTTGCTTTGCATGTAGAGAACCCAGGTTTGTACCCCAAACTCTGTCTGAGCTAGGAGTAAGCTCTGTGTACACCCTGATGTGAGCAAAAACCAATAAAAAATAAACCAAAAAATGTCCAGTGAGTACAACTGAAGATGTGTGAACAATGAGGTCAGAAGTACAACCCATTGCTGCTCAGGAAGTACTCCTAGCTACTCACTCAAAAATTGTCCCTGGCTTGGAGACAATATGCGATGCAGGGGGGATCGAACTGTGGTCCATCCTAGGTTAGTATGTGCAAGGCATACTACACTCTACTATTTGTGCCACTGCTCCAGCCCCCAGGCCTTAATTTCTTATATCTAAATACAATCATAAACGAATGCCACTCAGGAAATTCTATAGTTCGCAATTGAATTTATCTACAAGATAAGGAAAATTTAGTGCGTATGTACTTACATTTCTAGCCTAATAACTCAAAAAGATTAAATTTAATGTTCCACATTTGTTAGGCCTTTCCTCATACACACAAAATGGCTGCTAGAATTCTAGAAATAATGTACATACTTTGGGGAGGACAAAAGTCAAGGACAGAAGACAAGAGAAAAAACAAAGTGACTCTAGCCAATGTAGAAGTCTCAGTGAGTTCTCATTAGTAAGATCTTCCCTGGCTTCAAGGATAAATGGAAGGATGTAGTGTTCTTTCTTATTTTGTTTTAACCTGCTTTATCACCGGCTTAGTTTCCCCCAAGTACCCCTGGGAGTGATCATCCCCCACCCCAAAGCACAGAATTTGGAGAAGTCTCAGAGCAACATTAGATGTGTCCCCAAAACCCCAAACAGCAAAAGTTCTTTCTCTGACCCGCATACCGTATATCTTTTCTGTTGCCTTACACAACAGAACATCAAGCTACGCTATCATCTGTGAATAGGTAACATTATGTAACTAACTAGCACAAATCAGAAAAGATGAGGGGGAAAAATAATGAAATAAGTTGAGTCGTTTCTTAGAAAAAGGAAATTTGAGATACCAAACTTTAAATGCACTTTCTGTGAAACTGGCCACGGACAGCATCTCTAATCTTGGAGCTTAAAAATCTCTCCTGCAAGTAAGCAACACAGTTACATGATCACATTTTTAAAAAAGCTTCAACCATCACCTTTGGTTTATTTGCTAATCTAGAAATGTTCTCTTTTATAAAGCTTAGATTAAATACCAGGGAGCCATTCTTAATATCAAACCCATTGAAGACTTAAATTATTCAGGCAGATTACTGATTCAAGTTACATTTGTAGTTGGCTGGGTTATCCTTCAACCATCAATCTAGTTCTCTGTTTATGTAATTGACAGTTAAGTCAATATAATTCAGCTAAGCTAATTTATATTTTCAACCAGTAATCAATAATAAATTTTAAAAAACCAACACTTTAATCTCTTAATTTAATTTATAATATGAAATAATCTGGCACTTGCCAACACTCAATTTATGAAGTAGAACAGTAAAAAATAAAAAAGTCAATCAAGGAACTCATAGATCTAATGTGGGACCCTAGATTCTGAACAAGGAGAGAAGCCATTTTGTATAGGGTCACATGTTAGGCTTTTCTTTCTCAAGTCTAAGTTTCCATTAACACTGCCCCAAGAAACCTGGCCATAGTAGGTAGCCTATCTGGAAAGGACACGAGGGAGAAGTAGGAAGGTACCTTAGATAGCAGCCAATCATTTTAAAGATCACCAGAAGTTAGACATCCCCTCCTATAAAAACTGGCTTGTGACCTGAGGGGAGGGGGTCACCTCCTGCAGGAGGTGGCCCTGGCTAGCCAGTTAGGGGCTTGTGGCTGATGGAATAAAGTCTTGCTTTGCTTTATTTCAATTGTATGATATTGTCCTTCAACTCTGGACCCTAAATTTGATTTCTTAAACTAGTGTAATGTCATCTGCAACCTTAACTGAGAAGGAAAAAATATAATTTAGCACAATTTTGCCAATCATTTATAATAAGAACAAACCCACACATTTATATATGAATTCATATATAAATGCATAAATGAATCTATATATGACATCATAAAATACAGAAGAAGCTCCACATTTCTAAGAAAATGGCAAAAACAAAGTAACTATATTCTCTTCATTTTTCCAACCAAAAGGGACTGGTGCTTTGAAAACCAAAGCAAAAGTTTTGTTGGTTGCTTTTTTTTATGGTTATGACATTTCCCATGACATTTACTCAAAAAAAAAAATCAATCTGGCTTTTCAAGCACTGGAAACAGACCTCACAAAATAATGAAACCATAATATGACTTCAATCAACAAAGTTACTTTGATTTTTGTTGCCCCTAAAGTTTTCTGAGGAACATTATCTGAAAATGTTTCAGTAACACTTCAAAGGTGAAGACCATACAAGAGTGTACTTTTTTATTATTAACAGCAGAGCTATCTTCTAAGGATTTAATTTTAGTGTTCTAATACTTTGAATTTAATTAAGCTATAGAGTCTACATTGAAAAAAATTTAATTTAGTCTTTTTCTAATCAGACCCAAGGGATGCCATAGGTATGATAAAAATTCCTCTTTTAAAGACTTGGGGAAATTTGACCTTGGTAGAGGCACTTAGAACAGCAAATGACTTATACAAAACCATTAAGAAATAACTAAATTTTGGGGCCAGAGCAGTAGCACAAGTGGTAGGGTGTTTGCCTTCCACACGCTGACCTAGGACAGACTACAGTTCAATCACCTGGGTTCCCATATGATTCCTCAAACCAGGAGTAATTTCTGGGCATGTAGCCAGGAGTAACCCCTGAGCATCACCACATGTGGCCCAAAACTAAAACAAAACAAACAAACAAGCAAAACAAAACAAAACAAAACAAGAAAGAACTAAATTCTGTGGGTGGGAGATACAGCAAGTAAGTTGCTTGCCTTACATGCCACTGGCCTGGGTTCCATCCTTGATACCACAGGGGGTGTCCTGAGTACTTCCATGAGTGATTCCAACTCAGGAGGAATAAGTCTGGAATAAAGTATGTTTTTGTTTTGGGATCTGGCCCCAAATCAAAAAAAAAAAAAAAAAAAGAATTTAAAAAGAGAGAAATAACTCAATTTTAAGGTGCAAAAAAATTTGAGTATAGTTTGGGTTTTGTCTTGCTCCATAAAATTTCCTAAGATTCTGGGTAAACTCTCAAATTATTCTGCCAAAGGATCATAAATAGCATCTTTTTTTTTTTATCAAAGTTAGTTTCTTATTGTATTTATAGGGGGGTGATGGTTTGTAGTATTTCTGAGAGCACAGCCAGGAGTTACTCTTGAGTGGCACTGGGTGTGTTCCAAAAACCAAAACTAAATAAATAAATAAATAAATAAATGAATAAAACTATTATGGTGAGAGTGGAAAGATGAAGCACCAGGTGAAATTAGTCAGCCATCCAACTAGCAGTCCATCAAAAGTGATATTGGGATGGCTGGGAAATAGGAAATGGCAACTGATAAAAGGAAGCTCCCAGCCATTCTCCTTCTGCATTCTCCCTAGCAAAACTACATCTCCTGTACATCAGAGGAGGAGATTCCACAAAACTTATCCTCATAAAGCAGATCTATTTAATTGATTAGAAAGTTAATCTGCAGAAAAGAAGAGTGTTTTTTTTTCTTTTCCTGTGCAAACATTCCGAATTCCCCCAGTATTCAGTTTGGGGTAGAAGATACTTTTCATTCACCCCACAGCCAAGAAGCCAAACAAAGGGAGACAGATAATCAAAGGGAAAGGGTATGAGCTAAGATTTGTACATGATGTTGTATGCTTTTCAATTAATTAATAAAATAGACAATTTATTTCATTTCTGTCTATTGCTTCCAAGTTATGAATACATTAAATAAGACCTCAAAAGGAAAGAAATTGATAGCTCATCTTCCAGAAAAGTATTACTAAAAAGAAGCAGAATCAGTGGGTGGAAACTTTTTTTTTTTTCATAGAATTGCAAAACTGAAAATCAGGCAGATGGTGAAAAGAACATTTCTCACTTGGTACAAATGCATTTAAAATTCTTCACATTAATAATTTGTTTCAATAGCAGCCACTTACAGTTGAGGAATTCTAATATAGCATTCAGCACATATATCTCTGGATATTTTTAAAATAATTCAAATATATAAGGTACATACATAGAAATTATGATGTGTTTATTGCTAAACTTAATAAAGTTAGCGACACAATCTAGTATGAAATTTAGAAATTCTGATGACTACACATTTCATGATTTGAAGATACATTAACTATCATATATATGAAAGAAAAAGCAGGCAACATGGCTGAGACATAAAACTTTAAAAATTTTAAATGTCTATGTAAAGACCTGAGCTTGCTATACTTTCTCAGGAGTAGTTTTGTTTTTTTTTTTCTTGGCTTCACTTCAAAAGTGCCAAGAGACCTACCATCAAGATTTCCCCAAAATAAATAAAATTCCTCCCAGGTATTCCAATACCACCTAAGGGTCTGGAAGGTGCAAAGCCTTCAGCTTCATTTCCTTTGAATTAAGAGAACAATTGGCAAAACATTAGGAGTAAGCCTGAAGCACCAAGGGTGTGACTCAAAAAAAAAAAAGTTACTCTCAAACTTTATAATAGACAAGTAATTTAAACACTGTAAAAGATAGGTGTTAGCTGAATAATTTTTAAATGCGTGATACAGATATATTCTTTAGGCAAAAAATTATTTAGATTCAGGCACAAAAAATATTAGAAATAAAATAGTATTAAGTGTCACAGGCAGCTTGGTAAAGTGGGGAGTGCAGGTGGTAGCCTCAAAAAAGTATTCTTCCACCCCTTTGCACAGCATATTCCTGCCATCCAGGGAAATGCCTGGAGAGGGAAAGACTGCTACACCATCAATGCCACTAAAATGTACTTGAATGCCACTCACTCTTCTTCACACTAGAAGGGTCCCATCACTAAAATTCTTGGGAAGCCATGGACTCAGACTGGAGTAAGAAATTCCTCTTCAGAGGAAATGGAAGTTACAGAACCTTGGCACAGGAGTTACAGGACGGTTGTCTTCCTCGCAGAAGTAATTTCAGGAGGTTAAATAGAGAAGCAAAATTGTTTCTATTGAGAAAGTTTACTTAGAAATATGTGAGGGGAAAGAAAGAGGAAATACATATTCAAGAGAGAACATGGGCTTGAAATAGCCTGGAAAATTGTATTGTCTTGACCTTGTCAAGAAAGTCAAATTGTCTTGATCTTGAATGTTCTTCATACTTAATTGCTAATCTGGGCATTGTCACCGGGAAAGCTTTGCACCTTGATTGTACTTGAATAATTTTATGAGGATCTTTAGATTCTCCTGTAGCTTCTCCTTTTCTAAGGGTCCACTTTTCACTGGATCTTAATTTGGGTGTTGCCTCAGTTTTTCCATCTCTAAAGAGCTCAGCATATGCATGTCAAAGGAGCTACTTCAAGGAAATTACTAGGAAATTTCTTCTTAAATGTCCTCATTTCCCAATAGCTCATTACAGGGTCCATTTAATCTGTCTTCAACATAAAGATATATTAGATACACATTATCAAGAGTGAATAAAATAAAAGAAAGATAGAGTATCTCATTTATATGTGTTGAAGTTCTTTTAAGCATTTCTATCGTTTTATCAAGTAATAGTAATTTCATAGTTTTATTAGATTTAGAAATGTTTTAGCTTCTGCTTTCTAAATTCACTGTCCTGTTCCCAGGTTTCCAGACCCCTCTGACCCTGAGGTTCCCTGGCAGCAAGGCAGTAAAACAATTCACTCCCATTCCCAGGCCTCTCTGATACTGAGGACCTCAGCAGTTAGGCAATAAAACAATTCACTGGCATCAATAAATTTTGGAGAATGCAGACCTTATCTCCGAAAGACCACCAGAATGTGAACTGAGAAGTGGCACCAGAAAGGATGTTTGGGGGAAATGTTATCTTTTTCTATAGAATGGTGTGAACTAAAATTTATGTAGACCTGTGGAATGTTTTGAACTAAAATTTATGTAGACCTGTGGAATGTTTGAAATGTAACTTTTATGTAGTTTTATGTAACTGACAAATGATGTAATGGAATGATTTGAAGAGTATGTAAACTTCTTAAAAGCTTGGGTCAGGGTCGCTCACCAACCTAAGGGAAGGAGTCAGCTCTAGCATGCTAGTAATAAAGTCTGCTTGCTTGAGTCACTGACTCTTCAGGTTTTTCCTTGGTCAAGGGGCCGCTTGCTTCCAACAATATGAGAAAAAATATAAGAAAAAACTACTAGAGAAAGAGTACTTTTAAATATTATATAATGTAAATGATTAAATTAAAGTGTCAATTTATCACAAATATATAGGCAGAGCTGCACCAAATAATAGAAACCCTAGATCATATAAAGCAAAAATTGATGTAACTAAAGGAAGAAGTTGACAATTCAGTATAAAGGTCAAATGACCCCATTTTATTAGGAAGAGTTAAACAGTACTATAAATCAAAGATTCTGAATTATATATTTGGCCTCTGTCCTTCCAGAATGAATTACCAGTCAGTACCCACTAGAAAACAAGCTACTTTATTTTTCAATTTTATTTTATTTTAAAAATTGTAGGCTCTGCACTGAGATTTACAATACTGTCACAGTTTCATGCATGCATTCAGTGTTCTAATATCCTATCATCCACCAGAAAGTCTCTTTCCCCTTAAAATCATGACCCCTCCACTACTTATGGCAAAGTCAATTCTGTAACCAGTTCTCAGGTTTTGCAATCTTTGGCCATTTGTTGTTTCCTTAAATCAAGCAAACATCTCATTACAACCTTGGCAACAAATGTATTCTGTATCATTCCAACCCCCAGGACTGGTATCACTCACTTTAGGAAACACTGCAAAGTAATGAATCTAATAAATGTAAACAGAATCCTCAACCTAACAGCAGAATAAATATACATGCTACTCAGAATCACATGGAATCCTCTTCAGGCTATAAAACTATACTGATAAAATAATTTTCAATGAATCTAAAAGTAATTAAAATTAAATAAACTGTTCCCTAAGTATAATGCAATAAAATTCACAACCAATAGCAGAAGCAAATTTCAGGAATTTATAAATATGCAGAAATTAAACAATACTCCAAAATTATCAATGGATAAGTAAGAAAAGTTAGAAAATACAAGAAAATAAATTTAAAAAAAGAATATACCAAAATTCATTTGATGTAACAAAAGCAGTCTTTGGAGGTTCTTTTTATAGCTCTAAATACAAATATTATAAAATACCCCAAACCAATAATATAACTTTCCAATGAGAATACTGGCTGTGGGTCTTTGATACTTTGGTGATAAGGCAGATGCAACAATTTTAGTCCCTGTTCTGCCTCCTGGACAGTGAAATTTTTTTTATTAATACCCAGTGTTACTATTACTACTGACTTGTTCAGTCTTTTTGGTGGCTATATTATAAATAGAATTACATTCTATTATAGAATGTAATTAATGGAATAATATTCATATCTTTCCAGAACTAAGATTTTCTAGTGTTATCTCTGAAACAAGCTTAAATCAATTTTCTGTGTTGATCTAATCCAGTCGTCCTCAAACTATGGCCCGCGGGCCACATATTGTATTTGTATGTTTTGTTTCTTCATTGCAAAAT